>NW_024349796.1:16210632-16309678 GCF_902729225.1 Pteropus medius | reverse complement strand
TGGGGGCCGAAGGCTGAAACGGTTGTGATCTTGTTCTTAGTTAAACTTCTGATGTTTTGCTCGTCACGATTTTTTGCATTAATTTCGATTTTTAAGAATCACCGCACTGATGGACTTATCTTGGTTACTGAGTTTTTGACACTCCGTCAAGGTTTGGGCTCGCGGATCGAGTCACCTGTGCCACCCTCGTCAAGGCCACATTGGAAGGCCCAGGGCGGTGCCGGCCTCCATGACGCCATCCGAGGACAGGGCTGTGCCCGGGGCGCTGTGCTCTTGGTGACTTTCCTGTCCCCCGGCCATTCGTTAGGAGCGAAGACAGGCCCCAGAGGTCCACACGCCTTGGGGAAAACCGCACTGTCCCTTCCCCAGCAGGCACAGCCTCGCCACCACAGAGAGTCAGGACCAGCCCTGTCGCGCCCTTTCAACCCAGATCGCCCCACACGGCAGTCACCGTCCAGGCGGGACAATAAGCCACGCTGGTCGTCTTACAGCTAATTGGAAAGAATCCCAGGACCCGCAGGGAACACAGACACCTGCGTTTCCCTCTCGTTTGTCTTGCTTTCTGGACCTCTCCACCTCTTCAGCCGTCCGCGGCCTCGGATTCGCCATCCCTCGTTAGCGCACGGCTTTCCGCATGGTCCTGGCTTTGTCGCCTCGCAGGAACCCTCGCCTCCCCTGAGGACGGCGCCTGCATCCATCACCACCCTGTCCGCTGTCTCTTCTCTCTCCTCTCCTGCCCGTGGTCCTGGTAGGACAGGGGGCCACCTGCCTTCTCGTGTCTTCCTGACTGCCGTTTCTCCTTTCCTCCTTAAAAACGAAGAGAAGAAGGCAAAGGGCACCAAAACCGGTGGCAGCTCATTTTCTCTCTTTGCCAGGGCGAAACGTTGCCCTCAGGATATCGTGTCCGGCTGCTGATTCCCTCCCCACGCCACGCCTCCCCGCCTGCCACTGTCCTCCCAGGATTCCGGGTCCTGTCCTTCCCAGGCCCCAGCCTTTTAGTTCCTCCCTCCTGAGGCCACGCCCCCTCAGGCACCTGCATGTCTGATCACCATCTCCGACCCAGCATTTTCTCTAGAAACCCAGCCCCGGCGTTCATTCTACCCGTCCAACACCTGCAGCCCCGTAAGCCACACCTCCGACTCGTCCCCGCGTCTCACCTGTTCGTCTCGGAGGCCATAATTCATCACGATCACTTTATTCGCGTCCCTACCCGCACTGTGCTTGTCTAGAAAATTCCAATCCTAATCCGACTCTGCCTGCTCTATGCCTGAACCTTGCTGGTCGGTCTTTCAATTCACGACCTCTGACCTCTACTAAGCCCTTAACCCTTTGGCCATATTTTCCTGGTTTACTGACTTTGTCACTTGGCTACAGACAATCGCAGTCTTCCCTTCTTTGCTCCCCAAACCCCGAATGTCCCTTTCCACCTCTCATGAAAATCCTAGTAGCTAACGTTCCCTGAGCGTGTTCTCCGTCGGACCCAGTTGCCAGTGCTAACAACAATCACAAAGTAGATTTGTCCTCACTACAGGTTTAAAATGAGGGAACGTGTATTCGGAACTTGAGTAATTCACCTAAGGTCACGCAGGCCGTGAGCGATAAGTGGGGTCCTACCCAGGTCATCTAACCGGAGGATCCGCGTCCTGTTTCGTGGGGGAACTGGCTCTCGGTCCTCTGACGGAGCCATGCTCAGGGAGCGGGGAGAGCAAAGACGAGGAGGCGCTTGGCTTCGTGTGAATGACAAGGAGCGGTGACACGGCCCAGGGGCTCCCCACAAAACGAGACGCTTCCGGGCAGAAGGACCAGCTTCTGCGAAGTCTCACAACCAGGAATTTCTCCTGCTTTTTTTTTTTTTCCCCTCAGTATTCAAATACCAAGAAACTTATAATCTAATATTATGTCACAATTTGGTCACGTTCCTTATTTTCATAATTGGAATAGATTGGCGCTCCTTTTAAATCAAAGCCAAGCCAACTTTTTCTCTAAAGGCCCAGATAGGAACTACTTAAGATCACAGGCCGTGTGATCCTTGTCTCACGACTGACCTCCACCAGCCATAGACAGTTCGTAAACGGATAAGTGAGGCTGCGTGCCGACCGAATTTTATTTATGGACACTGACATTCGAATTTCATATTTTTCACATGTCGTTAAATATGATTCTTTTGATTTTTCCCCCCAAGTACTTACAGACGTGGACGCTATTCTTGGGTGAGGACTGTGCAGACTCGGGCAATGGGCTCTTAGCTTGGTCTCCGCTGCTTTACCGGCTCCGTATTTACACGCAGCAGCAGCAGCGGACGCAGGCGGGCGCCGGGTCCCGACAGGTGCTTCGCTGCGGTGGCTGGTACCACATTTCCCTTCGTGGATGCCTCCCAACATCGGCCTCGGTCACCCGCGCTGGGCACGCGGGGTCCTCCTTCGCCGCCACCTGCCCAGTCAGCGGGGCATACTGGTGGGGTAACTCTTCTCTGATTTGTGCCCACTGCTTCTGTTTTGACTTAAATCCTCATCACAGATAGCTTGGGCCACAACAGTAGCATCCTTTGAGCTTTCCATCTCTAGTCTTGACCTTCATCCCGTGGTCCATTCTGTTTCCTAAAACACCGGAAGTCGGTAACTTCCCGTGTAGGTTTCATTGACCCCTCTGAGTCGCAGCCTGGTGCCTGGCGCATAGTATTTGTTCACTATCTGCTAAATGGGTAATATCGTGGCGAACCCATGTTGTAGCTTTAAACGGTTCATTCAAGGAGTTGGTTCCATTATTTAATGCTATTATTCTGTAATTCATTTTAGATTTATTCGCATACAAAACTCCTAATTCTAAAACAAAGGAAAGGACAAAGCGCCTTGTTCCCGTGGCAAAGTCTAACCTGACCTTCATACGACCATTGAAAACAGGCAAGTGCTTGTCTTTACCGTCTTTAAAACTGGAGGTGAATGAAGCATCGATTGCATTTCAAACGGAAGTGAACTGACAGTTTTGCTGACTGAAGCCCGAGGGATTGTGAAGTGCGTATCGGGTACCATGAGGGCGTGTTCTGGACTCTAAGGACAGTGGCCCGTGTGACCTGGCACTGCCTGCTCTCCTTATTTGCTTCGATGGCATTTCATACCCAGAATGCTTTCCGCTCTTTCCAGCACGTAGTGGGAAGGGAAATGCGGGGGTCAGTGTTTTAAGGCGGCTTTGCTAGCGAAAACGGTCTTCCGCTGTGTGTTGTATAATAATTTAAAGGAAGATTTCTTATGCAATAACCTAATTGTATTCTTAGACATTCCTAGACACCCAATGCCATTTGCCGCGAAAAACATGTTTTATGACGAACGCTGGAAGGAAAAGCAGCAACAGGGCTTCACCTGGTGGCTAAATTTTATACTAACTCCTGATGACTTCACTGTAAAAACAGATGTTTCTGAAGGTAAACATTAAATTAATATTTAAATTAAATGACGCTCTTATTTAACAGGGTTTTTCTTCTGTAGTTGTACATATTCTGTTATCGTTAATGGCGTGGTCCACTGATTCATCGCTACAAGTGCTAAAGATTGTGCAGACGAGAATTTTTGGGGGATTCTGGACCGAAAGTACTGAACTTTCCATTTTCTTCTTTTCGTTCTTACATATCGGCCAGTGTAGCTTCCAGGTGGATTATTTTCACGCAGATTCAGTCTGACTCAGCAGTGAAACGCGGCCGCTGAGTCCAGCTCCGGCAGCCGCGTTGCTGGGCCCCGCCCTGGCGAGCAGGTTTAATGGGCTCATGTGGCCTCAGCACATCTGGCATACCGACTCCCTCCGCTTTCTTTTTTATTTATTCTTTTCTTGTTTGTTCGTTTCTTCTTTCGAACGCCCTAACTGAGACATTTGTAGGTAAACTACAGAATTATGAGAGATCTGAAAACCGGTTGCTACGGGGAATTTTTCGAGCATCTCAGTGTTATTCCCAGAAAACAGAACTGAGATGCAGAGCTAGATGGAAACGCTGTCCTTCAAACACGCGGAGGGTTTTGTCCTGAGCTCGTGCTGCCCTCCCTCCCACAGAACGCTAGGGATCAGCTCAACTCGAGAGAAGGAGCGATCCCCTTGCCTTTAAACTGTCGCAGCATCCTGCGGGCTCTCGGCAGCCAGTGCTCTGTCCATGCACGCGGCAGTGCCGAGCAGACCGCTCTGTTCCCAGAGGCGGGGGTAGGGTGTTTACATCTTGGGTTAGATGCTCTCCAAGGTGCCTATTCTTAGTCTTTAAAGGACACGGAGCCTGTATTTCTCTCAAGAGAAAACGTGCTTCGTAAAAATTCAAATTGCATTTTAAAATTTAATTGACATTAAAATACCACATTTCTTAGGAGCTTATCTTTTTACTTTATGAAGAGGCCGGAAGCAGAAAACCGGTCAGGAGCCCGCTGCCTGGGCGGGCCGGATGACACCTAGGTGCACGGTGGTGGTGGCACTTGGCGGCCCGGGTAGACTGGGGACGCCTTCTGCAGGTGGAGCCAACAGGTTGCGATGACAGACAGGCCCAAGGTGCTGAGGGAATGGTGACGCCTTTGTTCTGAGATGGAAAAGCAAGAGCAAGCTTGGAAGGGGCGGGGCACCCTGTTCTGGCCACCCTAAATGACCTTGACCTCAAGGTCACACACACACACACACACACACACACACACACGTTTAGATATCGCTTAGCCAGCGACTTTTTTCCTGCATTTGTGCCCAGTGAATGCTGCTGCTCTCCTTCTGGGCGTGGAGAGCCAACACAAACGAAGTGTCCCCAGAGCCCCCACCAAAGAGGAGACGTCGCTGCGGGCGTACGCGGCGCGCTGCAGGCTGAACGGGCTGCGCCGAGCGGCCTGCCGACTCTTCACTTCCGAGAGAATGGTCAAAGCCATTAAGAAGCTGGAAATCGAAATCGAAGCGCGGCGGTTAGCGGTGCGAAAAGACAGACACCTCTGGAAAGATGTGGGTGAGGAGACTGTAGAAACCGTACGGTTAATTCTTTAAAACTAGACATGTTGTGTTTCAGAGTTCGACACCTGTAGGATTTGGCTTTGCTGCCTAGAATCACATATTGAAACAGGCTCACGTATATCGAGTGAAAGTCGAGTTTGTTTACATTAACTCACATAAGTGATGGTCCTTTTCTACCCAGGAAATCTTTACTGCCTCTGTTTGGTTAGTGGTCTGAGCTTTCTTGCTTTTTACGTGCATTTCAGGCGAACGGCAAAAAGTTCTAAATTGGCTGCTGTCATACAACCCTTTGTGGCTGCGAATCGGCTTAGAGGTACGTGTGCCTTTCAGTTTTTGAAAAGGGATTACATGTTTTAATTGTATACTTTTAGTAGACTTTTTAATAAAACATGGTTTCACTTATAAAGTTATTTGGTTAGCTTAATTGATCTTTCGGTTTAAGATTTAAGGTCCTTTAATAAAAGCTCATTAGGTAACTAGAACATGCGATTATATATTATTGCCATTTCATTTTATAGAAATTTTCCTATTAGTTTCTTAAATATACGTAATTTAGTTCTATATATAAACTATATATGATTTGGAGCTAGACAATAATACAGTAAGCTCCTTTTTGAGCATTTATAGTTTATACCAGGCTATTTTAAATATGTACTCTAATTTAAACCTTTACAGACCCATTGAGGTGTATATTGTTTTTTCCACTTCATTGATGAAACAGAAGCTTAGCTGGCGAGTGGCCTGCTGAATGCCAATAATTGATCAGGATTTAAATCTATACCATTGTAACCATTTTGATGGGACATTGCTCATAAAAATGAGAATATGAGTGTTTCACATGGTGCATGCCTCCACCCACATTCCACGGCCCAAACCACTGTAGCGGGCCAGACGCGGTGAGGCAGGAACGCATTGTTCTCCCCCGAGAGACACACAGGCCTGTGGCGGTGCGGGGGGTTGCGTCACGGTGTCACGGGGCAGGGAGGGATGAGGATCGTAAACGTGACATCCTGTGCACTGCCACACCTCGGCGCTCTGTCGGCAGGCACAGACTCGGGGCGGGGTTTTATGAACGCGCCAAAGGCCAAAAGAATAAGCAAATCAGGATAAAATTTCTCTATTAACACTTTTCTATGCTTTCATCCCTATATTTTTTCAGTGGAAGGTTATTGAACATAATTTGATATGCTTTTCGTTTTTTCTAATTGCTTTAAAAATCATAAGCATAGTAGTCTTAAGCTAATTTTATATTTAAATCATTGATTATAAACAGAAGATTCGTACTTCTCAGATTATTACCTTAGATGACTTACAAATGATTTCTAACTTACCAACTAGAAAATTTAGAATATTTAGTTTTCTGCCGATATACTCGGTGGGACAGTTATAATTAAATTTGAACAGCGTGCCTACATTTGAGAGTTCTTTAAAGGAAAAATAAATAAAATGCAAATATCACTTGTCAGAAGATTTTAAAGAATTAACTAAGTTTTGAGCTTCTGTCTCTTTCGTTGCGATGTATACCACGTGTACTAAAAATTGCGTAAAACACCCATGTTCTGAGATTATTTGGCAGACACGTGTGTCCCTTCCCTGCTGTTTAGGGAGGGCGACATCGCCAGGTTCTTCCGGGGTTGTCCGCCTCATCCCTTTGCTTCTTGGAGATGACACAGTCCTGACTTCAGCTTTAATTTCTTCCCAGACAGTTTACGGAGAACTCATAGCTTTGGAGGACAATAGTGACGTCATGGGGATGGCCGTGTTTATTCTGAATCGCTTGCTCTGGAACCCTGACATAGCAGCCGAGCACAGACACCCCACTGTACCTCACCTGTACAGAGAAGGTGGGCAGTTCTGCCTCCGCCGTGGTCACCCTGCCACCCCGCCCCGCCCCCGTGCATACCGGCTTCTTCTCAGCCTCCGTCTCTCTGCACCAATTTTACCTGCTAGAAAAACCAGTATCAATAGGATCCTCTTTCCACTGCCCTCCCTTTCTCCTCCCCATCATTCCCTCCATCACTAATTATTTCTACCTCTTTGCTGTCTCCACCCGCCCTCTGCCCCTAAGTAGGCCGTAGCCAGATAAAGATCATATTTGCTTTAATTTACTGTGTATGTAGCACCCGGGAGGTGCCCGCATGTGTGAGATGCTTATTAAGTATTTGTTGAGCGAGATGAACTAACTCGCTCGATGTCTTTGTGCCTCTGTTTCCTCCTCCGTGGATTGGAAAAGGCACCTGCTCCACAGCGTTAGGATCCTAAATGAACTCGGTCACGTAAAGCACTCAGAAGGGCCCAGAGTGTTTTACGGGTGCTTACGATTGCTTTCCTTATTAGCACATTATCATCCTATTTTAAGGTGAAACTTGTCTGTCACAGATTAACTTGCTGTGCTTTTTCGTACTTTCTTTAAGGTCACGAAGAAGCTTTGTCCAAGTTTACATTGAAAAAGTTATTGTTGTTGGTCTGTTTCCTTGATTATGCTAAAACCTCCAGACTTATTGATCACGATCCTTGTCTCTTCTGTAAAGATGCCGAATTCAAGGTACAGTTTCCTTTTATATTATTAAAACATAATATAAATATTATCTTTTCATATTATTATGAGCAAATTTTTAAAAGGTTTGAAATTGGAAATACATATATGCGATTTGCATCAATACCATATGATAGGGAACTGACAATCTTTATATGACTGTTAGTTTTACTTTATTTCTATATGTACAGAATGATTTGAAAGATTTTTTTTTTTTGTAAACAAAATTATACTATTAGAATATAATACCTGCAACTCGTTTGTCCATAGACTAGTAAAGAAATTCTCCTGGCTTTTTCACGAGACTTCCTAAGCGGCGAAGGTGACCTTTCTCGTCACCTCAGCTTACTGGGACTACCTGTTAACCATGTCCAGACACCATTTGATGAATTTGATTTTTCTGTTACAAATCTTGCTGTAGACTTGCAGTGCGGGGTGCGACTTGTGTAAGTATAAGAAATTGAATTATTTCACTTCATGGAAAAGACTAGAGTTTTCTGGAAAACACTTTTTTGTGTAAAATAGTCTCTTTCATGTAATGGAGTTAATTTAGGGTTAAAAAAAATTGCAGTAAGTATCTGCAGCACTTTTGGGAAAACGGTGTCCATCTTAGGCCCACAAACCCTGTCTCCTATCTAGTTTTATTCCCTGCTGGCATGTGGCATGGGTGGGTGAGTTGGCTCTCCTGATGTCCCAGAATAGGAGAGAACAGCGTGGCATTATTTAAAGTATCAGACATTCGGGTAACACTTGATGTGTGCAGTGGTTGGTTCCGTGAGCGCTGCGTCATTTGAGACCAGCTAGTGGTGCTAACGTTGTTTTACTAAAACACGAGCAGAGGCCCGCGGGCGGCCCGCCCACCTCCGGCTCTCGGTAGAGCGTGCGTTGTGTTTTGTGGGGACAGCCGTTAGTGGAAGAAGCACCAGTGACCTAAATGTCAGCAGGCGCTGGCATTTCAGCCGTGCTGCGTGTGGCGCTCGAGCGATTTCATAGTAACGAGACGAGAGAATGGATCTGGAAACTGCCAGATGGGGGTTCGTTCTGACCTTAGTTCTGTCCTTACCAGCCGTGTGACCTTGGGCGATGTACCGAACTCCCCTGGGCTTTGGTTTAGCCATTAGCTAATGTGGGGTGATCCCAGCTGATGGGGATTTGCCCCGAGGACTACTATATGCAAAGAAGGCTCGCTCGGTGTCCAGGCCACAGGAGCCCCTCAGTTAATGCCCCTTACCCTTCCCTTCTCCCCCTCCCCGATGGATCCCTGTCGCCTTGCTCCTGTATGTTTTGGGGTGTGCGTCTCGTTTTTCTTTCATGCGTTTGTTGGTTGACCTGCACCCCTAGGCTTAAAATGCAGGGCAACTGTTTGCTGACTGCGGAGCAATAGAGTTTTGATGCTAGAGTGTTTTGGAATCTTTCTAACTTAAAATTCTTTCAGTTTGGGGGATCGACGTGGGTGGTAATTAAGTGAAGTTCATTTTTGTGTGTGTTTCCATATAACAACTTCATCCGACCACCCCTCGCCTGCTCACTAGGCGGACCGTGGAGCTTCTGACACGCAGCTGGGATCTCTCGAAGCAGCTCCGCGTGCCCGCCATCAGCCGGCTTCAGAAGATGCACAACGTCGGCCTGGCCCTCGAGCTTCTCAGGTCCCGCGGCGTGCAGCTGGACGACGAGCACGGTGAGGGCCGAGCGTGGCTCCCCCCACACCCTCAGTGCCAGTCCCCGCGCCCCCGCGTTGTGCTGAAGGGCTGTCTCTCCGTTGGCAGGAAATGCGATCCTGGCTAAGGACATCGTGGACAGGCACAGAGAAAAAACCCTCGCGCTGCTGTGGAAGATGGCGCTCGCTTTCCAGGTACTGTGCACTTACTTGGTGCCGGTCGCACTTTCCATCCGTGTGTCCGGTAAAGACTAACGGCGATTAAGTCCTGCTTCCTGGGCCCCGCTCGGACCCGGACGCTGTGGAAACTGCCCTGTAACCGATCCGACTGTACCCTGTGAGCTGGCCGTCATCGCTGCCGCACAGGGGACAGACCCAAGCCGAAGGTCATGTCGGCGATGGGAAGCGGGGATGCGGTGGGAACCTGGCCCGCGTGGCCCTAAATCCCGTGAACTTGACCTCTTCGCGCTCCGTCGCTTCCGGGTCGTTTGCCTTCAAAAGAAGAGAAAGACTTTCACTTCTGTGGGTTAAACATAATATGCGAAAAGGTATGTGAGCCAAAGATATTTATCTGCTTTTTGTGTTTCAGGTGGATATTTCTCTCAATTTAGATCAGTTAAAGGAAGAAATTGACTTTTTGAAGCGCACCTGGAGTCTGAAGCGGACGCCGTCTGCGCTCCCGTGCCGTTCCGATGCTGTCCTCAGGAAGAAAACGGGGACAAGGAAGAGCGGTCCCTTGGGACAGCGCAGCGAAAGCGTAAAGCTGCTGCTGGACTGGGCGGACGCCGTTTGCGCCTTCTATAACAAAGACGTACGTGTCTCCCGTCTTGTTTTAGCCCGGTATCTAAGTAAATTTCGGTTCAAGTCAATTCAACTTGAAATAAATTCTTTTTTTTTTTTACGTCTCTTAAATAGTTCAGTTTATACGTATAAGCAAACTTTTCCTCAAGCAAGCGAGGATGTTATTATCACAGGCGGTGTTATCTGATCTGTCACCAAATGTATAAATCGTGATTATTTTCTGTATCGCTAAGAAAGAAAAAAAAGGCCTAGTCGGGGGCATTAGTGGGAGACCATTGCATAGAAGTGGGGTACCGGAGGATCGGACCCTTATAGGAAAGGTAAATGCGAATAAACCCACAGCCAGACAGGGAATAAAGCCAGAAAGAGAAGCTAGAAAACCTTACCACTAGGTCGAAGGAAGAAGAGAAAAGTCTGAGTCTTTTTATAATTATTTGTTAGGTGATACTGTATTTCTGTATGACGGAAATAAATACATGAAAATGAATTGTCCTGATACATGAGCAAACTATCTGGTAAGGAAAGTAAAACGCGAAAAATGATACAGAGTACACGTAACTGAATATGGTAAGCTGTTAATACCTTGAACAAGTAGCGTTTGTAGAAAAATCATTGAATATATGGATGATCCTCTATGTTTTAAGTGAGTACTGGAGAGCCGCCGAAGGCTCTAGCAGAGAATCTGTCCCAGGCCTCCGTCCTGAGTTCTGGGCTTGCGGGCAGCCCCTGCCTGGCAGACATAGTATTCTAGCTCATTCCAGCTCATTCCAGCTCATTCCAGCTCATTCCAGCTCAGCCTCTGTCCCTGCACGGTGCCCTCTCCGTGTCCCTCCCCCGTGTATTAAGAAGCCGCCCTCCTCCAGGAGGACCTCATCTTGATTCGTTGTCTGCCGTGGTATTTCCAATCAGGTGGAGAACTTCACAGTGTCTTTCTCAGACGGCCGCGCGTTATGTTACCTCATCCACCACTATCACCCCTGCTACGTGCCTTTGGACGCCATATGCCAGCGGACTACTCAAACCGTGGACTGTGCGCAGACCGGCTCGGTGGTCTTGAATTCCTCATCCGAGTCCGACGAGAGCTGTCTGGATGTGTCCCTTAAAGCACTGGATCACGGTCGGTCCCCGTTGGTTGGTTAGCATGTTAGACTTTTGCTTTGCCGTGTCTGATTTTGTCCGGAGCAAAACCTAATCTCTCTTTTTTTATTTGCCTGGTAGAAGATACATCAGAACTATACAAAGAACTCCTAGAGAATGAAAAGAAGAATTTTCAGTTGGTTAGGTCTGCGGTTAGAGACCTCGGTGGAATACCCACTATGATCCATCATTCAGATATGTCTAATACAATTCCAGACGAAAAGGTAAGCAAGAGTTTCTTACCTAATAACCGAAGGTCAGAGTCTCGGAGGCCGAAAGGAAGTTGACTATTCCGTGTCGACATTCTGTTTTCATTTCTCATGTTTTCCCGCAGGTGGTTATTACCTACCTGTCATTTCTTTGTGCGAGGCTTCTGGATCTCCGTAGAGAAACAAGAGCTGCTCGGCTTATCCAGACAACTTGGAGAAAGTATAAACTCAGGACAGATCTAAAACGCCAGCAGGTACTCCCGAATATTGAAAACGTTATAATGCAAATTGTATTTCCTAAGATGCCACTTAGGTGATCCTTGATATTGTTTTCACGTTTTACTGAGATTTAAAATTATTGAGGAAATTTCGATAATCGTGTGTGCTTTGAGTTGGGGGTGGATATTTCTGCCTAACTCGGGGCGTTTCCTTCCTTCGCTGTGTCCCCCGACCGCTGCCCACCCTCTAGCTCAGTCTGCCCTAGGTAAGTGGAGTAACTCATCCAGTTCGTGACTTTGTGCACAATCACCTGGGTTACCTGGCTCAGCTCATCCCTTCTTCCTCTTGGACTAACTTGCCTCCAGGGACCAGGGGTCTTCCATTAATTATTTGTACTGTGCTCTGGGGACTTGACATCACCTGGTGCTACCTGGGCCTGGGTGTCACGTGTCAAATATTGCGGTTCAATTTGCCAGCTGGTTTTGTCTGCCATGAAACTGTCTCCAGTTTATTATTTTAAAGTAGCATTTGGTTTCCATTGTTTTATTTGTCAAAATGTTTAGGACTTGGGCACAGGGATAACGATGTTATGTATTGTGTGTGGGGTCCCTTTGTGACCCCGATAGTATGTAAACTCGCATTAACATAAAGTAAGTGTTTTCTTGAGTTCTGAGAACAATGTCATTTTTAATCTGTAAAATGGTGTCCTCGATCGAGTTAAACAAGCTGTTTTAATCTCTTTATCTCCCTACTCCTTCCACTAATAAAACTTGATTTAGTTGGAAGAATCCAAACAAATTGAACCAAGCAGCCGTGCTTAATACATTTGCTCAGATATTTCAGGAATGCGTCCACCCACTGTGGCCCCTCAGTTTTGTATGACAGCGCATTAGTGATGAAGTACAGAACAGCCACGTCTGGCCACCCTGAAGCGTACCGGGCATTCTCTCCTGGGACGCCCCGCTGGGGGACAGCGCCGACCCAGTCACTGCCCTCGCCCCGCCCAGTCCGGACCGGGACCTTGGGGAAATGGGGAGCGGCTCACCCTCAGAAACGGTCTTCCCTGCTGCCACCCCCGCCTCCTCAGCCTCCTCTCAGACTCGCCTTCCCCCCACGTATCCCCTGGGGGGCACTTCGTACTTCTGGAGGCTTCTGGGAGAATTGTTTCAGGAAAATTTTCAGGGGAAAACTGTTTTTTGTCGATCCTCAAATTTTTGAAGAGTCAAGCGTGCATTCACTGGACCGTAATCTGAGAAACATACCACATTTAAATTGCCTTTATATTGATCGCTGAGGATCTGTGATGGATCTGACGCATCTGTGATCTTTATCCTACGATGACACTCCGAGGAGTCTTCGTTTCATCAAGTCTACTATCGGCCGTGACAACGTGCCCAGAAGTTCTGTCCTTCAGAGATGAGCACATCTTACAATAAGCCTGGGCTGTGTTTTAGCACCAGGATCAATTTGATTAATATTTAACAAATGGTTTTCTTACAAATAATAATTTAGGGTCTTAAGTGATTAAGTGTCGAATCGATGTTTTGCTTTTTTAGGAAGGAGACAGAGCTGCGAGAATTATCCAGTCAGCTGTGATCCGTTTTCTAACTGAACGACGGTTGCAAAGGGAGGTTAACGCAGCGTTGGTCATTCAGAAACACTGGCGAAGATTCTCAGAACAGAGAAAACTAGTCATGTTAAAAAAGGAAGAGCTAGAAGCAGTTCAGAACCAATCAGCATTAGTTATTCAGGTACAGTATCCTGGAATTTTTGAATGTTAAAAGCTTTAATGACTTTTTAAGGAAGGAAGCGAGAGTCGTTTCTCTCTTACTGGCCAGGAAGCTCAGGCTCTCGCTACACGGAGTGCCACGTTCCTTCTGTGACGGCAGCCGCGTCCAGGACCAGGCGGGGACTGCGCACTGTGGCGGGGGCCGTCCGAAGCCTGGCACCGGCTGTGACGTAGGGAGATTCAGCGTTAGGCTGTGAGGGCGGCGACCAGCCAGCTGTGGCAGGGGAGAGAGAACACTTCATCTTGCTGTTAAAATCTAGGTTCTGAGGTCCATTCGTATTCCACGCTGTGTGACTTTGGGGAAAGTTTTGTGACCTAAGCGTCCCTTCTTTAAGTGACGAAAGAATGTTAACTCATCGTTTGGGGGAGAATTCAATGAGAAAATGCTACATAGCTCTCCTCAGTAAAAGCTGCTTATCTTTCATCGACGGTGACGATGCTGATAAAGTCGCAGGTATCATGAGCAGTCAGGGGAGGAGACGGCTTATTTTCCGCAGCACGACAGACGAACACTTCAGCGGCAGGGACCGGTGACTGTGTTCGGAAGAGGTGGCCAGTCTCCACACCGACCGTTTAATTTCTGAGTTTGGAGGTTTCGAAAGCAAACATCTAGGGGGAAGAAAAAGAAAGAGACCAGTGTCTGCAGCTTCGAGCACGGCTCTGGCTGTCCTTTGCCTGCTGCTCTGAAGGCGAGGCTTAGGCGGTGGCTTTCACTGTCACAGGCTCGCAGCTTCCAGAGCTGGAGACCATGAGTACACGCAGCGTTGATCGGACAGAGGTGTGAATTCCGTGTGCATCTCCCTAGTCAGAGAAGCTGTGCGCACACATCGCTTCTTGTCTGAAGAGAAGAAGCAAAGCCACGACAGACACCGGGGAGGGGCGCAGCGTGTCTGTCGGGAGACCTCGGAGGGCCGGCCGGGCGCGTGGGGTTCCCCAGGTGTCCTCGGCCATAGACGGCGCGAGGGGCCGGCCCCGGTCTGCCTCCCTGAATGCGGGAACCTCAGACGCGGCGGGGCGTTCCCCCTCACCCCTCCGGTCTTAGCAGCCTTCAGAGCATTTTTGAAAAAGGGACCGAGTTGTCGCAGAGGCACACCCGGAGCCGGGTGACCGGGGCCAGCTCGAGGCTCCGCAGCCCTGGCCGCCGAGCTGACGCTGCTGGGTTGGGGGAGGAGGCACCCCGCCTTCCTCAAGAGACCAACAGTGGGTCTCAAGTCTTTCCCGAATTCTGCTTTTTAACCATGTATTTATAATTCCTAAATTTGGGGAAAGGAAGTCATTTTATTTCTAACGAGTGAATAGACTCACGTCTCAGGTTCCTGGGGTATGTTGACAGGCCTGCATGCGACAGTGTGGGAGCCCTCACACAAACGGGTTCCAACCATAAGGCAGCTTAGCGACCTCGACAGAGGGGAAAATACAAGATCCAGAGCTACATTTTAGGACATTCCCTAGAATCAATAGATAGCAGAATGGTACTATGGTTTTGTTTTGACTTTTCTGACGTGTCATCTAACATAACAGAAACTCGCTTAGATTTCTTATGTCTGTGGCATGTAAATGCAACCTAAATATCGTCAGGACTGAGACAGACATTCCTGAATTGGCTACAGCTGTATCAACGTAGAAACTAAACTACAAGAGACATCTTTTTCAAATACATATATACGTTTTTTTTTTAACGTGTTAATCTTTAAGCAAAATGTTAGAAAAATTCATACTTTCGAAGGTGTTAAGTACAGAAAGTTACGTCTCTTACTTTGTGTTCTTTCTTACCTTTTTCAGAAATATTGGAGAAGCTACTCCACTAGAAAAAGATTTCTGAAATTGAAATATTATTCGATCATCCTGCAATCCAGGATAAGAATGACAACTGCCGTCGCTTCTTACAAACGACATCTCTGGGCTGCAGTTACGATTCAGAGGCACTGGCGCGCCTGTTTAAGAAGAAACCGGGATCGACAGAGGTATCAAAGGCTGAAGTCTTCGTCCCGTATCATCCAGTCCACGTGGAGAAGGTGGAGGCGACGTAAAACGCAAGCACAGATAAAAGCTGCGGTGACACTGCAGAGAGCCTTCAGGGAGTGGCACGTGAGGACCCGCGCTAACGAGGAGAAGGCCGCTCTCGTCATACAGTCGTGGTTCAGGATGCACAGAGAGTCACGGAAGTACGTTCATATCAGGTCTTGCGTTGTTCTGATCCAGACGAGGTTCCGGTGCTTTCGAGCCCGAAAGTTATATAAAAGGAAAAGGGAGTCGGTCCTGACTCTGCAGAAGTACTTCAGGGCGCATCTGAAAGCAAAGGCTGAGCGCGCGCAGGCCGCGCGGAAGCGGGCGGCGGCCGTTCGCCTGCAGGCCGCTTTCAGGGGCATGAAGGCTCGTGCTCTGCGCAGACAGATCAGAGCCGTGTGTGTCCTGCAGTCAACCTGGAGAATGAGACGGGAGAGATTTCGGTTTCTAAACCTCAAGAAAATGGTCATCAAACTGCAGGCCCGTGTAAGAAAACGTCAACAACTGCAGAGGTACCAGAAAGTGAAGAAAGCCGCCCTGGTGATTCAGGTTCATTTTCGAGCTTACGTTTCAGCCAGGAAAGTTCTAGCATCTTACCAGGAAACACGTGCTGCCGCCATCGTTCTGCAGTCCGCATACAGAGGGATGCGAGCCAGGAAAAGGTTTAAGCGTAGCCTCACGTCTGTTATAAAGATTCAGTCATGTTATCGAGCTTATGTTTCCAGAAAAAAGTTTCTGAGCCTAAAGCATGCTACGGTAAAGCTGCAATCGATTGTCAAGATGAAACAAACTCGTAAACAATACTTACGCGTCAGAGCAGCTGCCCTCTTGATCCAGCAGTGGTACCGGTCCATAAAAATGGCTGCCCGGGAGACAGAACACAGGCAGGTGCAGGAGTCGTGCATCAAACTGCAAGCTTTCGTTCGCGGGCACCTGGCGCGGAAGCGGATGAGGCTGCAAAGGCAAGCCGCTACCTCACTGCAGTCTTATTTCAGAATGAGGAGGATGCGGCAGGACTACCTGAAAATTTGCAAGGCGGCCGTCGTCATCCAGAACGCCTACCGCGGGTACAGAGCACGGGCCAATCGGAGGAGGAACTCGCAGGTCGAAAGAGCGGCCACTTGTTTGCAGGCAGCTTACAGAGGTTGTAAAGTGCGCCGGCTAATCAGACAGCAATCCGCAGCTGCTCTCAAAATTCAAACTGCTTTCAGAGGCTACAGTCAAAGGGTGAAGTATCAGACGGCGCTCCGGGCCGCTGTCAAGATTCAGAGGTGGTATAGGACACACAAGGCTGCATGTGACGCAAGGACGCGTTTCTTAAAGACGAGGGCAGCTGTGATTTCTCTCCAGTCTGCCTGTCGTGGCTGGAGCGTTCGAGAGCAGATCAGAAGGGAGCGTCAGGCTGCGGTGAGGATTCAGTCCGCCTTCAGAACAGCCAAGGCCGGGACGCCGCTGGGGATGCCGCAAGCACCGGTCACCCCGCAGCAGCAGTGCGGGGGGTCCGGCGAGCGCCGCCGTGCAGCGCTGGCGCTTCGGTCCACGTGGCGGAGGGAAACAGCGAGAAGACAGATTCGAAAGCAGCACGAAGGCGCCGTCATCATACAGTCGTACTACAGGATGTACGCGCAACGAAAAAGGTGGAGAGCCATGAGCAAAGCCGCCCGTCTGATCCAGACGTGCTACGGGGCTTACAGAGCCGGACGGGCAGAGCATCGGCGGTACTTGGAAACCAAGGCGGCTGCGGTCGCTTTACAGTCGGCGAACCGAAGCCCGAGAGTCAGGAGGACAATAACGGAGTGCGACGGAGCGGCGGCCACTCCTCAGTCCAGGCACGCGGCCCGCAGAGCCGCCGCTGTCATTCAGAGATGGTACCGAACCCTGACGATCGCCAGGCATCAGCGTCAGGAGTATCTTAGGTTAAAGAAGTCGGCAATCAAAATCCAGGCCGTTTACAGAGGCATCAGAGTCAGAAGGCACATTCAACGTATGCACAAGGCAGCCACCTTCATTAAAGCCACGTTTAAAATGCATCAGTCACGACTAAGGTACCATAACGTGAGGACGGCAGCCATCGTCATTCAAGAAAGATACAGAGCATATTATCAGGGTAAAGCTCAGCGCGCAGAGTACCTGGCAACTCTGAAAGCCACTACTGTTCTTCAGGCTAGTTTTAGAGGAGCAAGGGTTAGGCAGAGGCTGAGAAAGATGCAGATGGCGGCAACACTCATTCAGTCCTGCTACAGAAGGTACAGACAGCAGACACGTTTTAATACATTAAAGAAGGCCGCAAAAGCAGTACAGCAAAGGTACCGGGCACTAAAGGCAGGAAACGCAGACTTTCAAAGGTACAGCAAATTAAGGCGTTCCGTGATATGCATTCAGGCTGTTTTCAGGGGGCTGAAAACTAGAAGGCAGTTGAGAGTGATGCATTTAGCCGCAGCTCTTATTCAGAGGACATTTAGAACTCTGATGGCGAGAAGAAGATTCTTAGCTCGCAGGGAAGCCGCTGTTGGCGTTCAGAGAAAATGTCGCGCAAACGTTTGCGCTCAGCATCGCCTGCAACGGCTGCGGTTACAAACGGCAGCCATTAAAATCCAGCGCTCATACCGACGGTGGGCGGTGAGCAAGAGGCTGCGGGAAAGGCCCCGGGAAAGGCACCGGGCTGCGGCTGCCGTCCAGGCTGCTTTCGGGACGCACCGCGCGCTCGTGAGCGGCCGGGCCTTGCGGCGCGCCTGCCCGCCGGTTCGGCGACGCTCCGGCTCCGGCTCCGGCTCCCGCGGGGCCGCCGAGCTGCCGAGGGACGCTGCTGTGACACGAGCGCGCCCTGCGGGGGGCGCGGCGGCCGCACGCGAAGGCGCGACAGCGGGGCGGCTGGACGGGCGCCGTGGCTCCCGCGCGGGGGCCCGGGGCGCCCACGAGGAGGGCGACGGGGCTGGGGACACGGCCGCGGGGGCCGTTCAAAGGGGGAGGCGCGGTCGCCGCCGCGGAGCGCCCCCCGATTCCGCGCACACGGGGCGCCGCGCGTGTGTCGCTGGCCCTCGGGCCGGGGGTTCCGCGGCGAGTCTGCGGAGGGGCCGCGCTGGTCCCGCGGCTTCTGGGGGCCTGGAGGGCGGAGGGACACGCGGCCGCGCCTCTGAGGCGGCGGCGGCCACCGCGCGGCCACCTGCGTGGCGCCGTCTGGGAACCGCGACCGCGCGCTCTGCCGCTCGGAGCCGGGTGGCCGCGCCCTCGCGGGGTGCGGGACGTCGCCGTGAAAGGGACTCTGCTGTCCCCGAGGTGGCCGCGAGCAAACCCGACACGCAGGTGTGCGCCGCCCCGCGGGTTCGGTCCTGGCTGTGGGTTCATCCCCGCCTGCGGGTTTGGCCTTGTTTGCGGGTTCGGCCCTGGCTGCGGGTTCCGCCCAGCCTGCCGGTTCGGCCCAGCCTGAGGTTGTTCGGCCCAGCCTGCGGGTTCAGTCTAGTTGTGGGATTTCATTCCGCGCCTCTTGAGTTTAATGGCGCTGCGGGATTCGACGGCCTTGGCTGCGGGTTCGGCACAGCTGCACGGTTCGGCCCAACCTGCGGGAGTTCCGGCCCAACTGGGTAATTTTGTGCTTGCGGTTGTGAGTCCTGTCACAGGTTCAGTCTGTCTGGGTTGACCCAGCCTCTTGATTCGGTCCCTGGCTGTGACAGGTTCATATCCTAGCCTGTGGGTTAGCCTTGTAGCTGGGAGTTGTGCCTTGAGGGTTCGGTCCTGTCCACGAGTTCGGTCCTGGCTGCGGGTTCGGCCCAGTCTGCGGGTTCGGCCCTGCCTGCGGGTGGCTGCATGTGGTCGGAGACTCCGCGAGCAGAGAACGGCCCCTGTCACCGCCACCGCCAGCGCAGCGCGGAGCCTCGCGGCGCGGCAGACCCTGAACGACTTGTCGCCGTACTTGTCGCCCTGCGGAGCGGCAGCGCCGAGCCTGCAGAGTCGCCACGGGGCCCATTTGCCTGCGAAACACCAGAGAGGCCTTTCCTTACCAACTCTGCACAACATTGTCATCATTCAAGCCGGAATAAGAGGATTTCTGCAGAAACGGAAGTTTCAGAAAATCAAAAATAGTGCCTTAAAAATTCAGGTATTTATATATTTAAATATAGAGCTTTTCTTCTTTCTTTGATGTTTGTTCGAATTTATAAAATGAGCCCAAGCAGGTCACGAAGCATGATACTCAGTGTATGTGACCGTTTGTTTTTGCGTGGGAAGAGGAAATACTGGAGGCACCGTGGGCCCCGCCCCATGTCCCCAGTGCCTGCTGCCGGGTGACAGCTGCCCGCTGCCCGCTGCCAGTAGGCCAGGTAATGAGCGCTCCCGGGCCTGGACAACGCGCTTTGATGAGTGGGAGAGCTCTGTTTTGTAAAATTTTTTTAAGTGAAAATTTTAAGCTAAGAGAAAGTGATGTTTAGCATGACTTAGGCCAAGTGGGAAAATGTGATATCAGGTCGCGGTGACGAGAGCGGCTTGGGCCGGTCGCAGGGCGGCTTCGTCCCACGTGCCTCGCGCTGTAGGCTGCGCAGGCTTTCATCTTAGTCCTCGGGTCTAGGCAGGCAGACCCAGGGACTGGGCCTAGGTGCCTCGGTGACTTCTGTTCCACCCATCAGGACCTGGGCTTTGCATCTGGGTGTGCCACGTCCGTGTCTTGCTGGGTTGCCGTTGAGTTTAGAAATAAAGTTTTCATTCAGCAAATGTCAGGTGCTGGCAATGTGCTCTGGCCTCCCAGAGCAGTGACGTTCAAGCCGAGATGTTAGGCTGCAGGATGCACTGGAAATAGCCAAGCGAAATGTACCCAAGGGATGTCCCCGTTGTAGGAAACGATGCACAATTAAACACGAGAGAGTATGTACAGTGCGAAAAAATAAACGACATGAAATTATGTTTTCAGTAGAGGGCCTGAGATGGTGACCAGCTTTGTAAGACGCAGAAACAAGTTTTGTCTTTATCCTCCAGACTTTAAGAGAAGGGCAGGATCATATTTTTCGTTTTAAATAACTACTCTGGAGGGAAGCAGGGGGGGGACCTGCCAGCAGGTCGTTGGCGGGCGGTCAAGTGAGAGAGCCACAGGTCAGCATCAGGACCGAGGGCAACGGTGCAGGAGTCACCACGTGACTGTATTTCTTCAATTGGTTTTTGTCCGCTGAACCTCATATAAACTATCTTTAATACCGATTCTTCCGGTTTACAGAAAATGCATATAAACGTCTCATTGCATATTTGTTACTTTTTTTGTGTCGAACAGGCCGTGTGGAGGGGACGTAAAGCCAGGAAATACGTCTGTGAGATGAAGGCCGCCTGCAAGATCCAAGCCTGGTACAGGGGCTGGAAGGCACGCAAGGAGTATCTAGCTGTGTTAAAAGCCGTTAAAATCATCCAAGGTTGCTTCCGCACCAAACTGGAGAGGACACGGTAATGTCCCGTGGCCGGGTGGGGGAGGGGAGGGTGTGCGTGTCTGTCTTCATGTAAAATAACACTGCAAATCGATTTTCCTTTTAAATGTTTTCTATGCTTAATTGCATGGCTCGTTTTGTTGGGTTTTTCTCTATTAACGAAACAAAATTTACCTGTAAGACCGTCTTATTTTCCGAGATAGAGCCCTGGTGATATAATTCAGCAAAAAAAATATTTGTTTAAACTCAGTTAAGGCGGAGTGGGAGGGGGTGAGCACGAGGACCGAGGGACGAGGGTAAAATGGTCTCTGCTGAATCTTAATTCCTTTGAGTGCGTCGGTCCCTTTTGTTTGCTGACTTAGCTCCTGGCAAAATTGGTTTACTCAGTTTTTACTCATTTTTTCCCCCTTGTATTATTCCCCTTACTGTATCCTTAATGACAAAAACCTAGTTACCAGCTCATCTGGGTTCATTCGATCGCCTTACCTCCAGTTCATTTCTTTTAAACGCATTTTCAGTAGCTCTTACCAGATTATCTGCAGTATTAGTTACTCCACAGTATAAGAACTTTTCCGCAGCGCCCAGAATTGTGAAGCATCGTATTGGTCGGTGACGGTTTGGAGCCCTCCCTGGGAGCCGGGTCGCTGGATCCCATCCACAGTTAGGACCCGGGCCCTAACTTCACTGCTCCCAGCTGTTACCGACTGGAGTCTAATTGTCCTGTGCCAAAATGCTGGATTTTTCTCGTGCCGCTCAGCTTTATTTTCTAAGAAATGCAGCCATGTGACTTAAGCGAATCCTTCTGCCTTTTCCACATCGCCCAGAACAGATCAAAGAGCCTGTCCATGCTGTTTTTAAGTTGCCACTGTGTTGACACCTACAGTTTAACCTCAGGCGTCGCATTTTAAATTCTCCAATTCTGTGCAGAGGATCCGTCTTTTTAGATATTTCGATGCCTGTCTTTCCTTTCAAATGAGTGTCCACGTCTCCTTTGCCTCATGCCAGTGTCCCCTGTTCTCTTCTGGGCCACCTCCTGTCTGCTACAAGACAGCATGCGAGATGGCCTGGGACTTCAGACTCCTCCATTACGGTGCCACCTCCCCTCACCTAGGCCGTGTCTGGATCCGTCAGTCACACTTCCTTTGATCCTGTTCAGATTTCTTTGTCATTCTGACCTTCCTATTTCTGGCCTATTGGAATATTGCCAATCGCAGAACTTCGTCTTCATCGTCAGTGTGTGTGTGTGTGTGTGTCAATATTATTGTGTGTGTGTCTTGTGGCAGCGCGCCTGTAGCACATGCCGACGCACTGCTCAAATTGTGTGGCGGGTGCGTTTTCATCATCAGTGCGTGTGTGTGAGCAGGTGCGTTTTCATCGTCAGTGTGTGTGTGTGCGTGCGCGTGTGCACACGTGTGTGCGCGGGTGTGGAATTAATCGTGACTGGAATTTAAGCGTCAGTCATACTTTTCCACTTTCTCTTATTCTCGTTGCCTTTGTTGTATTTTCTTTATCCTCTAATATTTCAGTGGGGGTCGATAAATATGTATTGAATAGATTCATTTGACATTGCTTTCCAACAATTACTTTTTAGGTTTTTGAAAGTAAGAGCATCGGCAATTATCATTCAGAGAAAATGGAGAGCTACACTTTCCAGAAGAACGGCTCGCGAACACTTCCTAATGATGAACGTAGGTCTAGAGATAAACAGCTCATCTTCGAAGGACCACTTCAGGAAGCAGAAACACAATGAATGTTTTAAGACCTAACTACACATTATTTTAAACACATCATTGCCGTCAATTAAAACCTACATTTACTCACAAAAATACTATTCACGTTTTGGTTGATCTATATGTACATTTATAAAATATTCTTAAACCCAACTTTGAAGTGACCTTTAGAATAAATAGTTTAGTTGGAGAAAGCGATAACAGATGTAGCATATTTTGTCTCGTGTGAGTCACACACTTGGTAACATACTCTGGAAGCCGCAGGCTGAGGGCAGAGCCCCCAGCGTGGGGGCGGCTGCCTCCCCAGTGGCCTCTGCTCCCAGCAGGCAGCAGGCCTGCCTGCGGTTCCTGCGACAACCAACTCCCCCACCTTTGGCCGAGAGAGTCCCTCCCGGGCACTTCATGACGTCTCAGCCATTTAATATGTGACACGCTGGCAAAGGCACAATAATCAAACTTGAAGTTCAGTTGGAGAAATCTTTTATATTTTCTTCAAATTGGAAGGCTAGAGGCCACTGCAGGAGTCTCCTGCCCCAAGAGTCCGGTGCTGGACCTTTGCTGGACCGTCTGATATTGGAGAAATCAATTCCGATCATTTTGTCTGATTTAATCTCCAACAGTTTTGCTTGGAATGCCATAACATTTTTTGAGTGTAATACTCATATACTTCTCATTACAACTGGCACATTCAGAGCCTTAACTAGCTGTGGTTGGGTAGTCTAGTGTAATTAAGTGTTGTTACTCTTTAGTCAAGTGCCCAAAATATAACCGCAGTGACGGGTCACAAAATTAGAAACATTATTTAAGAAAGGATTATCATCACTTCGAGTTACAACATAAATCATTTTCATAAGTAAAAGTTAATTATTACTAACATATAATTTGGTATTGAGGCTATTCAGAAGTAAACATTGATTGAAGGGCTTAGGGGTCAGACACTTGGTTATCAATACGTATTTCCTGCCGTAGGCTTCGGAGCAGAGAGCCAGAACAAGGCCGCTTCGCTTCTCTGCCGCCGCGTACCATCACTTGTCCGCCCTCAGAATTCAAAGAGCCTATAAGCGCCACGTGGCTTTGAGGGATGCTGAAAGGCACATCGATTCCATCGTCTGTATCCAGGTCGGTGTTTCTTTCACGGTGAAACTGTGAGACGATTTTTGTTACGAGGTTTTGATATTTAACAAGCATTTTCCAAATTCCTCCTACCAACGTCACGGAGCTTTACCCTTCGGCCACGTAGTCGTTAGGACGGTTCGCTGAGTCAGGACAAGGCTGGCATCTTATGACACAGGAGTAAGCTGCGAATTACTCTCTGAAGTAACCACTAACTTCCGCTCCGACGAGCAACATCTGAGGGCACCTGTTTCTCTCTACATCTTTGCCATCGCATCGCGTTAGAGGATTTTCTGATTTTTGCCACTTTGATGAATGGCAAATTAGATCTCATTTTTGGATTTCCTTTGATGGCTAGCAAGTCTAAAACTTTTTCATATGTGTTGACTCTTCAAATTCTTATCTGTGCGTCGTGTGCTCTCTTTTAATTTTCTTTTTTGTATAGTTTGCCCGTTTTTCTGTTGGGTGTTCCTTATGTATGCTTTATAGGACTTCTTTATGTAGTCTGGATACAAATCCTATCTATATACGTTCACATATATGTACACTTAAAATATTCACTCAATATTTTATGTGTACGTATATTCAGAATGACACACGCAGCTGGACAGAATTTACACAAACGGAACGGAAGGTGACGCTGTGCAGGTGTGTTGTGCGTTTGCACGCCGGCACCCGCGTGGCGGGGACGTGCGCGTTTGTACGAGGTCACCCGCGTGGTAGGGATGCGGTACCGCCGAGGAGGGCCAAAGGACGCTTCTCCGGTTCTACTGAAAATTAAACGTCCCGTTCGGTTCATTCACGTATGTACGCGTGCAGATGTGTTTATCTTCTTAAAAAACTGAAGTAAAAGGAGGTCTTGTTATGTTTTAAACAGAGATGGTTTCGAGCACGATTACAGCTAAAGCGGTTTAAGCGGCTGTGTCACAGCGTCGTGAAGATTCGGCATGAAGCTCAAGAATGCACGAGGGCTGCTTTAGTGATACAGAAAGCAGTGCGCCATTTCCTCCTGCGTAAGAAACGGGAAAGATTTCGTAGTGGGATCATTAAAATTCAGGTAACTGAAAATACTATCATTTTAGTTCAAGACTTTGGTTTGCAGTTCGTTTATACGATAGCTAACATTTTTAAAACAGTCACACACATTTGAAAAACCCGAGATTAACCAAGAGAATAATGGATAGATCATACTATGCTACCATCATTTCATTGCCAAGCCCTTGATTTCAAATTCCCTGGAGGGAAGTTCATGATGGAGAGACGAAAAAGTAAATTACCATTTTAAATAGAGTTACATACCTTTGGTCAATGAATGAACTTCAGTTTCCATACAAGAATATTATACGTATTTCTTTATAGAAAAATGAATTTTGCTCTTCTTAGAACCAGCTATGAGGTTTTAGTTGCAAAGTATCTGATCACATCATACAAATGTACTGAAAAGATTTACTTTATGGAAATAGATGTAGGTCTAAGTTCCAAATCTCATGGGTCGTAATCTTAAGGTTACTGTGTTTCCTGTCTCGAAGGCATTGTGGAGAGGCTATTCCTGGAGGAAGAATAATGACTGTACCAAAATCAAAGCCATACGGAGCAGCCTGCACGTCATTAATGGGGAGGTCCGCGAGGAAGACAGGCTGTACAGGAGGACGGCACTGGCGCTCCAGCACCTGCTGGCACACAGGCACCTGTCCGCCATCCTGGAGGCGCTGCAGCACCTCGGTTAGTTAGTTCGCCGTGACCGTGTCTTGTATGAGGTTAGGGGTGCGCTTTTGCCTCGGAGTGTGCAAAGAACTTCGTGATAACACCAGTAGCTAAAACCGCGTTCGTTGCTGTGCATTTATCTGTCTTCTTTTTGTCATTTCCCTGTCAGAGGTGGTTACTCGGTTGTCTCCACTTTGCTGTGAGAACATGGCCCAGAGCGGAGCAGTTTCTAAAATATTCGTGTTGATCCGAAGCTGTAACCGCAGCGTCCCGTGCATGGAGGTCATCAGCTGCGCTGTGCAGGTCCTGCTTAACGTTGCCAAGGTAACTTCCAGTTTCGAGACGAGACGTCCGTTGGCCCGTCAGTCCGGCTGGGCAAACCGCGTCCCCGCGTCACTGGGACTTAAGATCCCACGTTAAAATTCGTTTCTGTGCAAGAGCGTTTGGGGAAAACGATGTTTAGCCTGTTAACATGCTTGTTCTTAGAAACACTAATTTTTTATGATTTTACTTCTCTATAGTGTTAATGACAGCGATTACTAGCATTTGTTGAGTACTTATTTATTGAGAACTTCCTCTAAGGCAGCTTATATTATCATTCCCATTTCCTAGAGAAGGAATCATTTTGACATGAGTTCAGTTCCTTACTTAGGGGACGCAAGTGGGATAAGTGTTAGAGCTGAATCTGGACCATTTCTTTCCAGAGCTGTTCTCATCCACTGCGTCGTGTCAGAGTAACAGGACTTCCTGTATGCGTGCCCGGCAAATGCGGTCGAGGCATCACTGTAACCTAGTGACCCTGTCTCTTGGGATTTGAGTCTCTTGGGCTTGCACTGGTAGCAGATATCTGTACTGAACTGCAGTGCGCACAGTCCAAGGTATAGAGGTGACACATTTCTGTCCACCACCCGGCCCCTCGCCACAGCCCAGAGCCCTTTACCCCACGCTTTCCAGCTGAGCAGGGGTGGTTCGCACAGGCTCCAGCGCCAGCCTGCCTGGCTCCGAATCCCAGCCCTGCAGCCTCCTAAAGGTCGCTCGGCCTCCCCTGCGCCTCCCTCTCTGTGACTGGGGAATGGGTGTGGCGATGGGACCTTCCTCATAACGTTACCGTGAGAGTCCAGGAGGTCAACACAATCAGCGTGCTGGACACATGGAAGCGCCAAGTAAGCATTAGCTCTGAATCTTATTTTCATCTTCGTGTCATTGGTGGTGCTCATTGCCGTGCAGATTTCAGCCTGAATGCAGCGGGGCAGTTGGCGGACCGAGGCCTGAAAAGTCTAGTTTGGACCTGTTAGTATCAAATGTATTTTGTTTTGAAGCAAGCGCCCCTTCCCCCCGAGAAGTATTCGAGTAACTGAAGGTGCCTTTATCATTATCCTGCCCTACGACTCATTGTCACAGACAGGTCATCTTTCTCCTGGAAGGTTCTCGCAGGAACGGCCTTGTCTTTACGCATGTTTTCACTGACTTCACGGTGATCACTTTCAGAGATTTTAGACTTGATTCGTTTTCCTTGTGGGAATGTAAAGTAGTTTGGGAAGAGAAGAGTTAAATGCAGATAGGCCCGCAAGACGGGCTCTGAAGCGACAGCACAGCAGTGTCAAGAGCCATTTGCCGAGGCCTTTGCGCCCCTGCAGACCGTCCCACCACGGGCCCCGGGCTCTCGTGTGGGTCGCCTTGTTTTCGAGGAACGTGTGTGGTTACCGTAACTTCTAATCTCATTCCGTTCCCTGCAAGTATGAGAAAACCACCTGGGCAGTTTACGACGTGGACAGCTGCGTGGAGACGCTGCTGGAGCTTCTGCAGACGTACCGGGCCAAGCCGGGCGACAGAGTCGCAGACAAGAGCGCCAGCATCTTCACCAGGACCTGCTGTCTGTTAGCCGTCCTACTGAAGACGGCAAGTCGCGCGTCTGTGAGTCCTGACTACTCAGCTAGAGTCTGGGTGTCGCCAGGCTGCTGCTTGAAGAGCGGGCTGGGAGGGCAGGGGTGGGCGTCGGGGCTAACGGGAGGAGGCAGGTGTGGGCGCAGATGTGGGCGGTGGTCCAGGCAAGAGACCGTGCGACCCCAGGCCCTGCAACCTTGGGCACGTGAAGAGGCACAGTCACGGGACTTGGCAGCTGAGCGCAATAGATATTGGCTCAACGTTTGCCTCTTTACTCAGTATCGATTAAGTGCGCGATTTTTGCATATTTGCCCTCTTTACAATCGTCTTACAGATTAGTTTGTGGTTTAAACCCATCGAACTGCTCGACTTGGAGAGCTCGGTCTTTGACTGTTAAAAGCTCATAAGTTTACTGCATAATGATCATTTATTATGATTGACTTGAGGAGCATAGAAGGAATGCGAATTTTAATTCTTACTTGTTTGAATAAATGTGCATTTTCTTTTTTAGGATGTCCGAAATAGGTCCAAAGTCGTTGACTGTGTTTGCGGTCTCTACAAACTCACAGCTCGTAAACACAGACCAAATACTGAAAGAATACTTTATAAGCAAAATAAGAATTCTTCCGTAAGCCCTCCCTTCATTCCAGAAACACCTGTGAGAACGATAGTTTCCAGGTAAGCAGAAAATGGGTTCTGTAGTTTCGTGTCAACGCTCGTTCATTCAGCAAACATTTACTGAGCACCTACTATAAACAACATCTTGCGTCTGACTCGGGAGAAGCAACACATGAACAAGCACAGGGTCCGCTAAACCTCAGGGAGGGACCCCAGTAAATCCTGGGCGAGGACACTGCAGCTTTAGCGAGTCAGGCCTGTGGTTCTGGGCTGGAGACACGTCCGAGACACAAATGACGGCGGCGCTAGGCTGGGAGCCATTAAGCAGCCAGTAGGCCTGGGAGGCGAATGTGGTCACCTTGAGGGAAGAAGTCACACAGGAGAGAGAGCCCCACGCTGAACCTCACGGCAACCCCAGCGTCTCCAGAAGTCAGCGAGCATGAGCCAGCCCAGGGCTCTGGAGGGACCTGCTGACCGGGCGGGGCCGCGCGGGGCTGCAGAGTCGCAGTCGGTTGTGCAGAGGCGGCCGAGGGGCTAAGTGCTGGGAAGGAGGGAACGGCCGCTGGGTCTGGCTGCCGCGTGGCGACACGTCAGGCGACGGGCTGAGAGCAGGGTGCCTGCCACACGAGAAACAAGTGACCGCCACTGGTCACCCGGAGCGGTGCTAGAGAGACACTCACGATGCTTAATGCGGGTGCAGACTCAGCGGGCGCAGAGCAGCGAGCTTCATGACCACTCATAATTACGAACTTAGATTAGTTGTAAATTGGTTTCTGCCTCCATATTTCTCAGTATAACACAAATAGTCTCGATGGAAATTTGTTAATGGAGACCGTTTCTACATACGGTTTTTACTTAAGGACTCGGTACATTTTAATATGAAGTACGTTTCGAAGACTTATTAGAATGAATGTTTTTTCTGTTGATATAGTCAGGTTTTTTAGATAATGTCTGCATAGCATAAACACAGCGTTTATGCAGGCGGGCAGGCCAGTGGGTTTTGACAGACGTGCGCAGTCGTCATGAGCGTTGGTCACAGCAGAGCTCCCTCATGCCCGCCTCATTCCTCGCCCCGTAACGGCCAGTGACGCTGCCACCTCAGTGCCGCTAGCTCTGGGCAGTGGAATCACAGCCGTAGCTTTCGCGACCGTCTTGTTTAGCTTGACGCTGTCGAGGTTCATCGACGCTGACGCATGGGTTAGAATTGCGTCCCCTTTCACCTCGGGGTACACTCCCCGGATCCAGCACACTCAGCAGGAGCCAGTAAGAAGGAGGAAAGTGTCCAGTCGCCGGGGTTCACGGGAGGAAGACGCGTGGGCCCCCTTCTCAGGGAGACGAGGTTACGGCGCATTAGCACGGGAGCGGATCGGAGCGGGTGGAGGGGACTTTTGAAAAGGAGGAAGGAATCAAACGGTCACCGTGGGAAGAGGAGGCAGCGTCTGGGCAGGGTCAGGTCGCACTTACTGGCGTAAGATCGGCCGGTTCTCTAAGCTTTCTTTGGCGACGTCCTAGCGATGGAGAGGCGGATGTTTGCATTAAGCACTTTGCAGGAGCAAAACCCTTGACAGACGAGGTCACTGGCTTCCCGCCCACGTGGATGTCGACACTGCTGCACGTGGTGACAGGAGACCAAGCACCATGTTTACAAAGAACCAACCCGGGGCGGGGTGGGGAAGGGAGGGGCTTGGTAGATGATGGGGAGCAGCGGTGGAGCTGAGCGCTGTACCCTCGAAGGGGCCAGCTCGGCCGCCGGGAACGATGGGCAGACAGTCTGGCAGCAGTGACGGCGGGCGTCGGGGGTGGGTGACATGTTCAGGGGCCACAGCTGAGCTAGGACAGACGCATTTTCAGAAGCACGGCATTAATGCAAGACTTCGTTGTTTTCACAGACTTAAGCCGGACTGGGTTTTGAGAAAGGACAGCGTGGAAATCACAAGCCCCCTGCAGGCTATTCAGATGCTGATGGACACGCTCGGCGTTCCTTACCAGCAAATGTGAACATTTTCAGTCTGTACAGTGAAAAGAAATACTAAAACTAATCATGAATATGTAAAGTGGTTTGGCTTTTCTGTAGAACTTCTGAAATCTGACTTTGTATTAAAATTTAAGAAGCACATATACTGAATTGTTCTTACATTCTTCATTGTTTATTTTGTTTCTTATTTAAGAGTTGTATGCATATAAGAAACTAGTATGTCACAAAATGATAACTCTTATTCATGTCTATTAATTATCTTAAAATATTATGGCAGCTGGAACATCATCATATTCCTAAAGGTAATAGAATACTTTATTATCTACATGCGGTAGATAAACTGGGGCCTTTTTCTAAAATGAATGTTGGAAATTTGAGATTCTGACGCCTCACAAGAGAGACGAGGGCACAGTCACTCCGCAGAGACTGGCGGACAGCATCCCTGTCTGTCTCCATGGTGACTGGGCCGTCCAGACCCGCGAGGGAGCCCCCGGGCGACTAAGTGACAGCCACGAAGCCCAAACTCTGAGCCCATCGGGATCCCCTCTGCCCTGCAGGAGCAGCATCCGGCTGAGAGTGGGGACCCGTTGCCCACCCACATCTCACAGACCCGAAATGCTTCGCCGTTGAAGCAGGAGCTCGGCGTTTTCTGTGGCTTCGGGCCGCTGCCACCGTTGCTGCACCCGTGTGGCTCCGGGACCAGAGACGCCCACCCCAGTAGCTCTGAAATCGGGCGGTGACCTCAAACCCCGCCCCCACCATAAAGGGAAGCCCTGGAAAGGCATAAATGTAACCGTCTGAGCTGCATCAGCAGGTGCTAGGAGCAGAGAGACCGCGTAACTAATTTTGTAGAATAAGGTTGTAACCTAATTAGTCTGCAGTCGTCTAGGATCGGGTTAGGACACATCTGCAAATCATGCTGGTAGGTGAAAGCATATGGGAAATTTTGAGTATTGCTTTCTCGTTTTTTCCTCCAATAAAGTGTTTTTAGGAACTCCTGGTCCTCACTATTTTCCAAACAGTGGTTTTCGTTGATTCTGAAGTGATTCCTTCTCCTTTCATTCAACAGAATTGTGGTGTAGACAGTCCGTGTACTTCGGTAACTTCTGCTAGGACGTAACCGATGTCCTCCTGGGTGGTTGTGACCAGTTAGCTTTTGCACAAGAAACATTTCTGTGAAGTCACACATGCAAGAAGATGACTTCCAGGTATTCAAACTTGTCCTACTGTTGAAACTCAGACTAGACGTTTATATAATATCCTACTTTTATAGGAAGAACACTTCTCCTAAATGTATGTGATAAATCCATATCAGGATGCTAAGCCTTGCTGGAAGCTAACAGGCCGTGGGTCTGTCGTGGGTCTCTGCGTGTGTGTCGGTAGCTGGTGGGACTGGCTGAGAAGTAACGAAGCCTTTTACTTTAGAAGTAGCTCTTTTCTACAGTTATTACATTATATTAAGGAATCCAGATGTATCGACTGCAGTCTTTATTAATGGCGAAGTTAGGTAAGTTTCAAATTCACCCTCTTGTTTATTGTAATAACCCAGAATTCCAGTAGATGTCACTAGGCTCTCACAGTGTTCTTAATTTATTTTTAAATGGGTAATGTGATAGAGCTATGATGTCACTAAAATCCATTTTACGTTCTTGGGAAATTTTACCTATATATCCTTAATTCAACCTGTTGTTCATACCATATTTTGCCTTCATCCTGAGAGGAAGAAATTCACATTGTGCATTCTGTATTTAAAATTATTCCATTTTTCTCAATAGGTAGGTGATTTTTTTTCCAGACTTATTATCTTTATAACTTCTAATTTTCGTTTTTAGCGATGAAAGCCTAGTACTTTAAAAATACTGGTTAAGAAAATACCATCTTTTGGATTGCTTGTTGCTAGCAGCTATAGGGGCTAATAGTTTACATTTAATTTTTATATTGTTCAACCAGTCATTGATTCTTGCTGAAAAGAGAAAGTGATCATTTAACATAGTTCTGCTTTCAATAAAGAGGTAATATGCCAGTGAAAATATTTTGCTCGTAACTTCTTTATCAGAGGTCAAAATAATGCAGAGAATTTATGTACAATTTAAGAATGTGTGAAAAAAAATGTCCAACCTATACAAAGGAAAAAGGAAATATACCAAAACCCTGCTCATTTCAAGAAAAGCTTTCAGAGGACTACCTGAAGTACTGCTTCTGGAGCTGGAGTAAATGACGGACCCTTTATAAAAAAAATTATAGAAGCCTATTTCAGAAGGAAGTCAGAGAGTAGCGTTTCATGCTATGCATAATATTCCACCATTACTGCAGATAGCATTTGTATTAGTAATAGCGGTGGTTTTGTAAAAATTATGATCTAAATGAGGACAAAATGATCTAAGTTTCGATCTAAACCTTGTCCTCACTCTGCCAAAGCATCAGGTGTCCTACCCGCTGATCATCGTCTGGGTGTTTGCAGTTAATCTTTGCAACTCGTTTTTTGGGGCGCATTAAAAGAAGAACCCAATAATATTCACATTTACCTTAACAACGCTGTTAAAAAAGGTAGGTTTGCAATGTTCGTCACACCCTGTGGCTGCTACTTTCTCTTTGCGAGGAGACACACATGGCACCGCGAGGCCTCGCGACTCCGTGCTCGGCGTCTGCCCTCAGGGCGTGCACCCCGGAGGCCAGTGGGGACCTTGTGGGGACCCTGCAGGGACCTCGCGTCCCGAGCCACCGCCACTGCCACTGCCACTGCCGGCCCGTGGATGCCTACTCGGGGTGCTGCTCGTCTGGGTCACCTGGAAGGCCACCAGCACAGGACACGGACCATGAAGGGTGAGCCGACCAGGTCCCACCACTGTGGCCATCGTCCCTCTCCCCAAGTGACACCGCTGCGCCGTCCCCTCCCCGGACACCGTTTCCCCCGTGCGGGCATCCACCACGTGCGACCTGGGAGCCCGCAAGGGCCACGCTGTCCCCGCGCCCTGGGCAGACGGCAGGAGTGGGGAAGGCACACGCCCCCCAAACCGCTGTGCGTGCCACGTGATGCCATGTCCCTGCAGAAAACATCCACACAAGGCCTCTAGAAAAAGGCCAGCAGGTCAGTGGGGAAATGAGGAAAGAGCATGCACAGGAATGGTATGAAATGGCTCTCGGATCCGGGGACATGTCTCCCATCTCAGGCGCAGCCAGAGAAATGTGAACCAAATTACACTGCGATGATGCTTTTCCTTAGCAAACGGCAAACGCGGAGAGTTTAATAGCACGTGCCGAGACTGGCAAAACTTCCTCTTCTGCTGGCAAACCTTCCTCTTCTGCTACTGTGACAGTTACTTGGCATAATTTCCGCTAAAAACGTTTGGCGACATTTATCTGTATTTTAAGCGCATATATTCACACGTGCAGTGATATGTGCAGCACGAGGCACCGCAGGAATTTAGCAATAAGAAAATACCGTCAGCGTCTTTGTCATCCAACAATAATGGATGCGATTTATAAGTTATACACCCATATTCTATGCCGAGCTGAAAACAAACAAGGACACTATTCTCGGACCGCTGTGGGCGATCACCAACATACACCGTCTGGTGAAAAGACACGAGTTAGAAGGTGACTAGGACAACTCGGAAATGACATAGGTGCTCAGGGCATTATTTGCTGTCAACGGAGGGGACCTGGGTAGCCGAGAGACAAATGGGTCGGCGACTTTTCACTTTATACCCTTTGAAGTTTGTACCATGTAAATATATTGACTTTAAAAAACTAAACATTTAAAAAGCATGTTGTTTACTTTTCTACTTACCTGGAATAAAAGATCCTTCCGGACAATTTTTGAAACGTCAAATATACTTTCCCATTTTGTTAGATTTCTAGATGTAATACACCTTCTGTACATACTGAAATTAGTGAACACTAGTAACTTTTAATTGATTAAAAACGTAGATATTTAATTTGCTATCTCAATGTGTATTTTACTTTTTCAAAAAGGGCTTTCTTCGAACCCTGGCTCTTATGTTTACTAGCTCTGCGATCTTGGACGAGCCTCTTCAACTTCAGCACTCACTAAGCATCCGTACGTTGTTTTATAAAATTGAGCAATAAAAGGGAAGGAAATACTACTACATCCAGCAACATGGATAAATCCCAAAACATTATGCAGAGTGCAGGAGGTACGACTTAAAAAAAAAACAAACAATAGCAAAAAAAAACAAAAACAAAAAAAAACAACAAAAAAAAACGGTGCTTGTATGTTTCCGTTTATATGAGGTTTAAGAGCAAATGACAGGATTGGTGGAAAACTCCAACAGTGTCTGCCTGTGAGGTGGGTGGCGAAGGGGCCTGCCTGGGAAGGGGCACAGGGCAGTTTTCTGGGATGGGAATCAGAACAGGTGTGAGGTCTACTGGTGGACGCATGGCTCGAGATGCGCAGAACCTACTTAAAAGTGCGTTTCTTTATGAACTTCATTTTCAAAGAATAATCTGTAAAACACACTGAATCGGCATTGCCGATATGTTTGCCTAAGTCTTTAAAGTGACACAGATCCCTGCGATTTGCTTGGAAACGCATCAAGAAAAGATGGATGGATAGAGGGATGAATACATGATGTTGAAAGTATAATAAGATGTTAGTAGTAGAATCCAGGTGGGAATTATATTTGACAATTTTTGAATTTGGAAAAAAAAAAAAGAAGAAGGCTTTGAAAATAAGCAGAGGCCATATTATGTCCCTAAACTGAAAGTCACCCGTATGTCCATGAACAGGAGAATGGATAGGGGGTGATTCGCAGGTGATTCATGGCACAGTAACAGAATGGAATACTATACAGGGAAAGAACTAGGTCTATCCGCTACAGCTCAAGATACGGATAAATCTCACGAACAATATATTAAACAAGAGAAACCAGGCATAAGAAATACTATATAATTTTATTTATGTAGTATAAAACCAGGTGAAACTGATCAATGCTGATGGAAGTCAAGATACGGCTTGAACATCGGGGGTGGGCGTGCCGAGTTTTTTGGAGGAGAATTCTGGGCTGCCGGAAGATTCTGTTTCTTGTTCTGGGTGCCGGTTTCACGATGTACTTCGTGTGAGAATCCACTGATCTGTTCCCTTATGCTATCTGCACTTTTAATAAATTATATTTTAATAAAATTTACAAAATCGAAATCGTAATGGCTCCCACTTCACAGTATGATTCTGTAGTTAAAACCCATTAGAATGGATTAAACTCCTGAGGGCAGTAATTCCAATCTTTTTTCATTGCTATGTACACAGGAGCAGAATGGTGCACAGTGAACACTCAAAACACCGACAACCCAGCACCAAGCTCGTCACCCACCGCTGAATGCTAGACGTTACCTTCAATAATATCATCCCATCGTTGCTTAAGATAATTAAGGCCGTTTTTCAGCTTGAGCAGTGCAATCTAAACAACACCATGCTTGAACATCGGGTGTCCATTAGCTCATGTTCCTAAGTTCACCTCTTCGGTTGATCAATGGCGATAAATCGATGACCACACCGAACTTTACTCTGAGGACTTACAATAGAGAATTAAGTTGAAAAATTACCCAGTTTTTAATGCAGTTTGAGTTAATTACTTAGGCTCTTATTGCCCTTACTGGTTATGCTGTTCTTATTGGATTCTGGAATGAAAAAAAAATGGTCAGTTAAAATGGTTGTGTTGTTTTAGTCAAAATACTCGGCAGTATTTGACTGAACTATAAGGCTTGTCGCAAAAGGACTTAGACAGATGTTGTCAATAATTAACTTTTCCTTCAGAAGTGCTGTGTACTTAACGAGGAATCCCCAGGGTTCTTCATTAGCTTCGTTGACATCTTTAAGCACACCACGAAGATGAGGTCGAAAGATTTGTCTTTTATCATCATATTAATCATCTCAGGAGAACTCTATGCAGAAGGTAAAATTAATTCTTACTATTCTCTGTTCTCTAAAAACTATAGAGAAATTCTAGCATTCATCTAACTTGAGCTTTTAATATAGTCTTTCGTTTTTATGTATCAATTTTATAAAACGCTTCTCAAAAATATAATTTGTTATAGTATAAATATAATTTGTTATAATATTTAGATTTTTTTTTCCTTTGGGCAAAACTAGTAAACTATTCTTATAGCAACATAACTTGGAAAAACAGAACCGGACCAAAAATTAATTATCTCTAGGTTTGGGGGCACAGGAGACCAAAATTTAAATTCTTGAGTTTTCCAGCTAACGGTTCCACCTTTTAGAAGCCGTGTGTTAACCCTAAGTCTGATTTCATACGAGAATCCCTTGCTAACACTGCAAAGCTTAGATGACTTTAATTCTCTGTTTATAAAGCGAGTGTTTAAAGTGGGAATTTTGAGAAAGAAAGACTAAACCATCAGAAAGATTTGCGACTCTCCTCGTTTGTTCACTGGTGGGAGCCATTAAACAGGGACCAGCAGGAGAATCGTATAATTGATTATGCAAACGAGACCACTGAGGAGAGTGAACGGGCTCTGCTAATACTTAGGTGGGTCGACAGGTGTGTAACCTTTATGGCCAGACTGCCTAATGTGTGAGGTTCACGAGAGGCTGGCGGTGACTAGGGAAGTGTTATTAGGCCTTGGAGATAAGAAACTGGGAAGATGTTACGTGCCAGCGAGGTTGACTATGCAAAGCAGGAACCCACAGTGGTAAGACGTCTCTAAAAGGGAATTTGTCCTACACACTTTAATTGCCTTTTAGTTGAATCGTTTACCCCAAGTTTTCTGTCAAAAAGGGGTCTGTAATTAAAATTATGAAAGTAAAATAAATAGAATATGTCTTACTTGAGACATTTAATTCTACAAGAATATTTGCACGGATAGTTTCCTTTGGTTTTAGTTTTCTGTCTGAAAAAGGGAAAACCAGCTGGCATGATTGTCTATTATATATGTCCTAAAGATATTGCACTCTGCCAGCGAATTTCCTAATTATTTATATGCTTATAATCTCCTCTCACACAAACAAAAAAGGTACAAGCTGCCTGAAGACAGGGACTGTGACGTCATAGTCCCATGCTTTCCCCACCCCTTCCAGGTTTGCCTGTCTTCAGAACCTTTCTAGGACTCCGTGGTCCGCTAAGGTGACCACAGCGACATGTGGCTACTGAGATGTGACTCATTTAAATCGGGGGGTGCCCTGAGTGTGACAATCGTGCAGAACAGACTTAGGAAGAAAAACGGAATGTGAAATGTTTTTAATACGTTGGGGCGAATAAAGCCTATTATTAAAATGAACTTCAATGTTCCTTTTATTAAGGTGGTTACTAGAAGTCTTAAAATTACGCTTGTGGCTCGCATGATATTTCTGTTAGAAAGCGCTGCTTTGTGAAGTCAGGGGAGCTTCTGGGGAAGGTGGCCTGACCTGTTTCAATCTGTCGCGGGTCGGGGTCACTTGCATATTCATTCTGATCGAAAAGGATCGGCACGGGAGTTCTCTAAAAATTCCGGTAGTCAAAGTAAGTACTAGTCAAAGTGTCCGCACGTGTGGAAAGCCCACGTGGCTTGTTGCCTGGCCGCAGATTTGATGGCTTTAGACGGTTCTCAGTGCTCAGCTGGATGCTTCCTCGTTTCAGAGAAGCCCTGTGGTCTCCCTCGTGTGGAAAACGGAAGGATTGCCCCGTATTACTACACGTTTGGAAGTTTTTACTTTCCAACGAGAGTAGACCAAAAATTGTCCTTCTCCTGTTTGGCTGGTTACACAACCGAAACCGGGAAACAAGAAGGCAAGGCCACCTGTACGACAGAAGGCTGGGCTCCGGAACCGAGGTGCTTCAGTAAGTCCGAGGCATGCGTCCGCGGGACACCTGTGACACTCAGGTAGCTTTGTGTGTAAATATGAGTGTCCGGGAAAATACTGGGTGGTTAATCCTTCTCGCAGGTCGGGACGGCCTGCCTGGCCCACCGTCTTTGTTTTTTTTTGGTTTTTTTTGTGTGTTTTTTTTTTAACAAAACATAAGCATATTCTGGAATTCTGTAAATGACGTTTCGCATTATGATGTTATTTTCTTTATTTGTCGCTCCTAATTCCTTGCGAGGAGAATAAAAATTACTGGAATTGTTACCACGTTGCAAGGGACAAGGACATAATCGAGTTACTTTGAGTAACGAGAAACATATGGATAGGTGCATGTGCACGTGGGCAGCCAGACACCGGAGAATTGTTTAAGGACCCGTAACGTAGGAATGCGCTTTCGTTAACGACGTTAAACATCATCAGACACGGTGGACTTAAAATAGTGGGAAGCAAATGCGAAAAATAACGTCTTCCACTTGCCATTAATGACAGTAGATGCGAGAGAGGCAGGAAGGGTATGAGAACTGAAAGGAGTAAACACGAAGGATGCCAGGGGCAGAGCGAATCAGTTTTTAAGTAAATTCCACGCAGAACATGCAGGATATTTCCAAAATTAAATAAAATCAAGGAACTGTGAAGACTTTTCTCCTTAAAAATTTCAAGAGTAATATCAAAGGTTTTGCCTTCGTTTTACTACTTAGTAAAAGACAAGCTTAATTTCATCAAGGTAAGCCAAGACATTTTTTTTCTTCCTCCTCCCCTCCCCCACAGAAAAATGCACTAAGCCTCACCTGGTGAACGGTTTCATCTCCGACGCAAAATTATTGTACAAATTTCAAGAGGACATGCGTTATAGCTGTGCCTCGGGGTACAAAACCCGGGGTGGGCGGGACGAAGAAGTGGTCCAGTGTCTTGCTGACGGGTGGTCTTCTCCACCAGCCTGTGGGAAGGAGCACGGTAGGTGCCCCAAACGAGAGGTAAGGGCTTGTGAGGCTGCTACTTTCTCATGTGGACGGGCATTTTTATTTAATAGAATTGATGTTCCATTGTGTCTGCAAATGCAGGAAGTTATCGCATTGTTTTTCTTAAATGCTAGGATTTCCCTTAATCTAAGGGTTCTCAAGTCCCACGATACACCTCGGCCAGCAGTTCTTGCTTTATGCTACTGATGATGACGATAATGATAATAAAAGAAGCAGAGTGGAATGAAAGGGAAAAGAACTTAATAAACCTACTTCTTCTAACATGCGTAAATTACTAGTTCCTTTCTCAAGAAAAGACATCAAGATAATGCACGTTATTTTACGTTGTAAACCCGTGTCAGATATACTTAAAAATTATCCAATAATTTGAATACGCATATTTTGGGTACTGTGTTGTTAGTTATTTAAATTATATAAATCCACAGGTGACACATCATCAAAAAATTCTTACAAGGCTTCAGCTGAATTGTGGCCTTTGGTCGAATACAGTAGACAAGAATTTTAAGACATGGTGTGTGGAAAACGAGAATCAGAGGCAGAGGCAAACTTCGACTTTTTTTCCTTTTTGCCGAGGCTAGATTCTGCCATAGAGTCTTAAGAATCAGTGAAAATACATTTGGGGATTTGTATTTGCTATTCCAGAGTTAGTGATGAAGCCCATACAATAAATCACTTTAATTTCTGTCAGAGACATGTTTGGCTCCTGAATTACATCATGGGAATTATTCCACGACACAGAGAACATTCAAGGTGAAGGACAAAGTGCAGTACGAATGTGCCCCTGGCTACTCCACAGCTGGAGGACAGAGGGCAGAGGAGGCAGAATGTCACACGTACGGATGGTCTCTCGCCCCCGAATGCACCAGTAGGTCCTCGTTTTGAAGACAAGCTGCTTTGGCTCTGAAAATTTCCTCTCTTATAGAAGTGTACATAAGTCGTCACGAGACTTATGTTCTGTTTTTCATCCTTTTTTTTTTTTTTTGCTTCTGCTTTTAATTATGTCAATAGTAGGCTTTGATCCTCGAAAGCTCTCAAATAGGAAAAATTCCTGTGAGCTCGGATAATTAAGTAAAAATAAGCCGAATGCTATCTAATAAATATATAAACCGACGGGCTTTTATGATGCATAATTAAATATGGCAGATTTACTCATTTCTATTCCAGATAGGGCAGGCAAGTGGTAAGTGAATTTCGTTTTAGCAGGAAAAAATATAACGCTTCTCTGCATTTTTATTTGTTCTTTCGTTTTTAGAATTAAAATGCGCTTCCTTAAGATTAATAGAAAATGGTTATTTTCGTCCTACAAAGCAAACCTATGAAGAAGGAGATGTAGTACAGTTTTTCTGTCACGAAAATTATTATCTCAGTGGATCCGACTTGATTCAATGCTACAACTTCGGCTGGTACCCAGAACCTCCCGCGTGTGAAGGTAATTTTTAAAATTGCGTACACGCAAATAAAACATTGTATCTTAATCGGCTTTAATTGCTATGGGAAAAAAAAGTCTCTGATGGTATCTAATTCTTATCCTGAGTGATATTTTTAAAATAAATATTGTCTTTTAAATCGGCGTCATTTTCAGCAAACTTTAATACATTTAATCTGAAGAAATCTTAAATGTTATATTAGACTGTAGACGGAAACATCTTTTGAGCTTATCTGTTTAAATCTCTTATTGTAACTTTTCGATCTCTTATTATAACGAATAAGCGTTTTATTGGTAATTACTAGATCTGATTACCCCAAGCTGGCAGCTTTGCGAGGGAGCTTTTTTAATCTGGTTACGTATTTCCCGATGTGAAAATAGTCTTCGGCATCGTGGGGTAAAGAACAGGAAAAGCACCAGCATAGTACCCAGTGTGACGATGGGAAATGGAACCATCTAGAAAGTGACCCTAAAATGTAACGGTTGTGCTCGTTTCTGCCACTGGATGTGTTTAAGCGGGTGGCATGATTCCCTGCGAGGACACATCAGGTCAGTGGCCATTTAATCACACCCACTAGCGACGTGTAGGGGGCCCCGGCCTAGCAGAGGGAACGGCTACGGAACGTGGAAAAGCAATCGATCCGTGTGACGAATGACATAATGAAGCCAGGGAAAGGATTGGAACAGACATTCACGATTCCGATGAGGAATAAGCGGGAGGAGGTTTACAGGGCGATGGGTTGACATTGGGACTGGGCCGGAAAAGATGCACTGGAGTCTGAGGATTGAGAGGGACGGGGAGAAGTCCGGGGCTCTACGGCCTCGATTTCCTCTGTCCTATCAAAAACAGTGTCGCCATTGACAGGCGGGAGACAGACAGGAAAGTCAAAGTTGCGAGAAGCGGTGAAGACTTGAGCTGGGCGCTGAGAGGGAGGGAGGAGGGGGTGCGCCGGGGTGCACACGGCCCAGAAGGACCCCCGCTCCTCCAAAGCGCCGAACGACAACGCCAATGTTTTTTAATTGATTAACTTGTTCGTTTAGAAATGTCCGGCGTTGCCCATCGCCTTGGCGTAACGGTAGAGCGGAGACCGTTAGCAAGTTGTCTGTGATGGGCCGTTTCTAAAATAAGGGGCGGGACTACTTGTTTCTCAGCCACGCTCCCCGCCCCGTCCAAATTAGTCATCCTGCCAACGAGCTGTCATTCTCTTTGGTAAATAACCCTTAGTTGTAGGATGGGCAGTGTTGGAGGGCAAATAATGTGCCCCCCAACCCTAACCCCCCCCCAAAATAAAGATATCCAAATCCCAGTTCGTGGAACCAGCGGACGACCCCTTTTATGGCCAAAGGGACTCTGCAGATGTGATCAAGGATCTTCAGGTGGGAGTAACATCTGGGGGTGTCCACCTGGGCCCTAAGCAGATACCCTTATGAGAGGGGGTGGGGGGATGGAAGCAAGAAGTTGCGGTGATAAGTCGGGGGGTCATGGCCCAGGAATGCAGGGGCCTCAGAAGCTTGAAAAGGCAATGACGCTGATTTTCTCCTGAAGCCCTTTAGCTTCTAGAACTGAAGAGAATAAACTCGTGTGATTTCAAGCCACTAAATTGTGGTAATTTATCACACTGTATTAATGTAGGACAGGGACACAGGATGTAGAATAGTTAACAGCAGGAGAGCTTGCTGTCGGGGCACGGGTTCCAGGCTAGGCCCTCCACTTACTGATAACTTACTTCCTAAGTTTTACCTTATCTATAATATGGAAGACGTAAAGATCCTCAGTTAACAAAGTGTTTTTTAGGGTTAGAGGAGATAATGAATGGAAAATGCTGGCAGCTTTAATTTCCTATTGGCACCAAACCGTGTTATTGCAAACTTAGCCACTTAAAAGAGCACGATCGTAGCTTTCGACAGTGGGCCGGGGTGCAGGCCCAGGCTTTGTTGGCTCCTCTGCCTCCGTGTCTAGCAAAGCCACGGTCAAGGCCTCCGGCGGGGCTGCAGCCGCGTGTGAGGCCGGGCTGGGGGAAGAGGCCGCTTCCGGCCCACGATGGTCGCTGGCGGCATTCAGCGCTTTGCAGGCTGCCGAGCCGAGGACCCCGGGTCCTGCCTGGCTTCCAGCTGGAGGCAGCCCTCCGCCCCGGGCCTTCTGGAAGCTCCCAGGGTGGCAGGTGCTGTTTTCAGCGAGAACGGCCTTACAGCATTACAGTGCAAATTCTCCGTCCATAACCGCACGCGTCCCATCAGCTTCCCCGCATTCTGCTGGTTAGAAGCTAGTGTCACTTCCTGCTCACGGGGACAGGGACGACACGAGGAGGTGAGCATCAGGGAGTGGGGGTCGAGGGGGGTGACCCTAGAGCCCGTTCGCCCTACTTCTTACAGTACTTGACCCAAGGAACGGGCTTCTGAAATCTTCAGCATTATTCTTCATAATTGTATGACTGAATCTACTGATATTTTTCCATCAGGAAGAAGAAATCGGTGTCCTCCGCCACCTCTGCCTCGAAACTCCAGAATCCAGACGTATTCTATGACGTATCGTCACGGAGAAACGGTTCGTATAGAGTGTGAGCTGAATTTTGAGATGCAGGGCTCGGAAGAAGTACATTGTGATCATGGAAAGTGGACGGAGCCTCCGCAATGCACGGGTTAGCATCGCCTCGCATCAGCTTGCCTAAGCCGAAGTCCGCCTGTGTCACTGAACGGTCTCGTCTCTCTAAATTGTCCCTTTTCAGAAGAAAAGGAGAGGGTGGCCTGTGAGGCACCACCGTTGGTTGAGAACAGCGCAGCCAACCTTCGCTCGGAGGTGTATCACAGCGGAGACAAGGTGACATACAGGTGTGAGAGCGGCTATCACCTCCGGGGACCAAAAGAAATTACCTGCAAACGTGGAACGTGGACTCTTCCCCCCGAGTGTGTCGGTACGTGTAACACATTTAACGCCGACAGCTAAGCCGACCGTGGAAAGCTTCCCATTCTCTTCATTTAATTCACATACTGACAGCAAGAGGCCATTGCTTAGAAGAGTTAGAAACGCTTTTTTTTTTTTTTTTTTTTGCGTGAGTGTAGGGAGCCATCTGTAGAATTCAAGCCAAGATGAAGACCTGGGAAAGTAACACAAGGATTTCGAACAGGCGTGAGTGCCAGGCACTCTCATCTGACCTGTTGGACGCTGTGACTTGGGAGCGTAAAAAGACAGCACGTAAATGAGAATGCACTTCATTGGAGAAGATAAATTAAGGACATGTTGGGTTGAGTGGCTGTGATCATGATCCTTGAGACTTAGGACAGAGTGCTCCGCTCTTGACTTTGGGTCACTCCTGCTGATGTGACTTTCGCGTCTGGTCATTCTGAGTCTTCCACCCTCTGAGCTGTGTCTCAGGCCTGTTTTACTTAAGAGTACAAGCACCGCTGAGGGCTACCCTTCCCGACATCCTTCTTATTTCTTGATCAGATCCTGGAGAGATTTCCACAAGCGTGTGCGCCGAGGGTATTTATCACGTAAAAGAGAAACTAATAAGGATACTTGAGAAATTAGCAGGAAAAAAAAAACCTCAAAAAGGAGAGAGGAAAATGGAAATGTTCATCTACAGATGGATTTGAAACTGAGATGAGGAGAAATGAGAAGGCAAAAAAAAATAAAAGTGGATGATGAGAACAGGTTCAGAACTGACCATAATCTTTAGGTTAAAGAGTATCATTTATTTATTTTTTAATCTATTTTAAGAATATCCAGATCAGAATTCCTTGGCACACAAGAAAAGTGGAAATATTCATCATTCTTTTTAAGTCAAACCTTGTCCGTTCAGTCTTCCTTAGTAAGTTTTAAAAATATTTGACCTGCGTAACATTTCTCTTGTTTCTGGTGAATTCAGGAATCGATCGTCCTCAATGATACAGCATAAATGTTGAGGTACTATTGTGTGGGGAACTGTATTATTACATTAAGTTGTTAAAAGTTCATATTAAGTTTAAAATACCCTTTTTTGTAGAAAATAACGAGAACTGTAAGGCTCCGCCTGTTGTGATTAACGGGGCCGTGGTTGGCGGGCTGCTGGCCAGCTACCCAGCGGGGTCCTCGGTGGAATACAGATGTGATGAGTATTACTTACTGAAGGGGGCGCAAAAGTCTCAGTGCGAGCAAGGACAATGGTCACCCCCACCTGTCTGCCTAGGTAAGGCCAAGAACACACTGAATTTTTTAAAGTTTCCCCCCCACCACCAACTTTATTGATACCGTTGACCTATAACATCATGTAACATTAGGATGCATGATGTGATCACTTAGTCAGACGTCTGGCATATTGTGAACTGGTTTCCACAATAAAGTCCTTAGCACGGCCCTCGCTTCACATAATCACCATTATTATTATTATTATTATTATTATTATTATTATTATTATTTAGAATGAGTATTTAATATCTCCTCTGTGCGTAATATTCAACTATACAAAACGATATCATTAAGTATAGTCACCATATTGGACATTAGTTCTCTAGAACTTATTTCTCTTAAAACAGAACGAATTGAATCTCTTTTACCATTATGTTTGCATTTTTATGTGACTTTAATACAGAAGTAAGGGAACATAATGATATTGTACTATGTATGGTGTCTGATGCGTACTAGACTTATCAGGGTGATCGCTTCGTAAGTTAAAGAAATGTCGAGTCACTAGGTTGTACACCTGAAACTAATCATTGTATGTCCACCGTAATTGAAAATGTTAAATATAAATCACAAATGTTAAAGTATTGTTTCCTGTGCCTGTCATCATTTTTATTTTAAAAATATATCACTTTCATCGCAGTCAGAGAAATAAATAATCTAACGGAGCATCTGTCCTACAGAGCCATGCACCATTCATGAGGATTCCATGAACAGAAATAACGTAGAGCTGAAGTGGCGGCTGGAAGGCCAGTTCTTACATGGAGATTTAATAGATTTTGTATGTAAACGAGGATTTGATTTATCTCCATCAACCCCACAGTCTGAATTATCTGTGCAGTGCGATAGAGGAGAAGTGAAATATCCTTTGTGTTTGAGAAAAGGTAAGACAATAGTGCTTTCCGACAGTTTCTCAGGTGATCCATGTGGTCACTTGGGTTCAAAGTATAAGACTCTAGGCAATTCACCGCCATCATCTTTTAATCGATGAAACTGGGAATGATCCGATCGATTGCTGGTCAACACGTATACTTAAATAGGATGACTCTGATGACATCTTTTAATTCCAATAAGTCGGTTTTATAAAGGGAGAAATCAGGAGGCTTAATAAGTATCACAGACCATCAGAAGATTGATCTCATGGGAGCAACCAATAAGTCTCTAAAATGTTGCTCTCCTCAGGGTTTGCCGGGGAGAATTCTCTCAGGAAAGGGCTTGGTGTAGAGTGAGAGATTCTGCGTTCTCCTTGGACGCTGGATTAGGACTTTTAAGAAGGAAAAAAGGAAGAGAATCTATAGAGAAAGGGTGGCTTCGAGAGAACTCTCATACACTTTCACTTTCGTCAGATAGAAAGGGAAAAATAAAACCATGATTGTCAATACTTCGCTAATTTTAAATATATATTTAAATATTATGAAATTTTAACTGCAATAATAAATTTTGTAGTTTGAAGTTATTGCAGAATGCTCTCAATATTTAGAGATTATTTGAGATCTGTCGTAAATGCTTTTACACGAATATCTCATTTTATGTGGCAATTATAAAAGCACTGGATACTGATTATAGCAATTCATTATGTTTTTAAAATTATTTTTCCAGAATCGAAAGAAATATGTGCCTCTCCTCCACTTATTAGCAATGGCGTCATTATTAGTTCAACAGTAAGCACCTATGAAAACGGCTCCTCGGTAGAATACAAGTGTTTTGATCACCATTTCCTACAAGGGTCTAGAGAGTCCTACTGTTTAGATGGAAGGTGGACCCCACCTCCAGTTTGTTTGGGTATGTACTACTAAACATGTCTTTGTTTAATGAAACTGTATTTTTTCACTTTCTGTGCTCTGAGTTGACATAATGCTAATATAATGCTTGACGTGCTATTTCCGTGTTATTTTGTTAGCATGCCTGTTTAGTCACTAGTTTCCATCCCTCCTTCTAGATCATACGTAACTGTAGTCCAGCTCTCTCTAACATATACTTGCTAAGTACAAACCATCCATCAGGTGCTGGTTTGGTATGGGGTGATAAGATGAGTAAGCCACATGGTAAGGCTAAACATGTTAACAATTATCATTCGGTGCGATTGGTACTATAATGGAAAACATGAGCACGATGGGCAAACAGATAGGAATGGCGTCCTGGATCTGGAAAGATGAAGCAAGTTAATGTCATATTATCCGGGCATCTTCGTAGGAGTGATGTCACCTCCCGAGGACCACAGAAGAGAAATGGCAGGTTGTTTCCTGTAAGCTCTGAACATATTCCTTGACTTAAATATTAATTCTAACTAACTTACTTGCCACTTTAACGCCTGGAAATTTTAAGGTCATCATCGGTACGCAACAGAATACTTCCTGGTGGTACCAAGAGGCACCATGATCGCTTTCTTCTTTCTGTTTTTCAGAGCCTTGCACATTATCTTTTGTTGAAATGGAAAACAATAATTTACTCTTGAAATGGAATTTTGACAACAGACCATATATTTTGCATGGCGAGTACATTCATTTTCTTTGCAAGAGAGATACTTATATAATCGAGTTATCTATTATCAGATCTGAATCTACAGTGCAATGTGACAGAGGGCAGTTAAAATATCCAAAATGTATTCCAAGAGAAAGGTAAGAAGAGGTTTGTGCCAACAACTTTAATTTTGGTCATATTGTTAGTCAAGAGATTCATCATATTGCAAGTTTCAGAAATACTAGGTTCTACCATACTTTTTCTATATGGCCATTATAAAAAATTTTTTCTTCTTTTTTTTTTTTAAACCAAGCAAGCTCCTAGAAGTATTAACTAATCGAACAAGCTTTCTAAGTTGTCAGAACTCAAAGCTTTGTGTGCTATTTAATATTTATGTCACTTTGGCATTCTAGTAAATAAATCAATTTATATATGCAATATTTAAATGTGAAAAAATTCACCTATGTGTTCTGAAATAGAAAATCACATTTCTCACACTTTCCAACAGAAGTTCACGTATAGGTAATAAAGACTGGAAACATAGTCGTGTAAATCTTTCTACCCAGAGAAGGGCATGCTAATACCAATGATTAAAATTACGGTAACACAGTTCTATGTAAAAATTTGGAATCACTTACTGAAGTGTTTCATCATGTGACAATTTTAAAAAATATATTCTCTAACTTTTTGATGAATGGAAAATAATCTTTTTTTAAAGAAAAAATGAATAAAGTGAAACAATGGAAATCATTGTATAGGATTAAGATTTTGACCCTTTTGAAGATACAATATAAAATGGAAATTATACTTTACGTAAAACTAAGACTATTAAAAACAAAACTCACATCAAAATGCTTATGATACTATTCTAGTAATTGTAAACATGAGCTATATGAACTATATAAGGATGGCTTTTAGACACTAGAAAAAAAATTCATGAAATACAAATGGGTATAAAACTTTTTTAATTTTTATATTTCACTGTGGTAGAATCAAGAGTGTTTGAGCATATCTTGGACTTCTACTTTTCAAGAGAAAAAGAAGTTAAAAAACTGGAAAAAATTGTAAAAAATAATGGTGTTGGTATAGTAGATGACATTGAGTTTTTAAAAAGGAATTGGCGATATAAATTATCAGTGTGGTTTCATGCTTTTAGAAGTACCTGGTTAAAACAGTGAGTAATTATATGAAATGCTGAAGGGCTGAGAATGTAATAAATACTTGACCAGAAGAGATGCTTATTTCAAACTCCGCCCCCCCTTGCCCCCCCCGCCCAATCCTCTCTTTCTTACCAAGGATGCTGTCTTATCAAGAACACTTAAGGACATAAAATGAATGGCAGAAAGAAGAATCATTATTTCAACACAGTTTAAAACCCTTTACGAAACATGATTTTTAAAAGAACAATGTTGGATTAAAAACCTCTGAGTTTTCACTTGCCTGAAAATTTTAATCTAAATTGATTATGACTCTTTTCTTTATCTGTGAATAAAAGCCAGAACGTGTCCTTTCGTTTCTAGTTTGGATCATTTGACATGCACCCTTATCTTTTTTTGCATGTCTTCCATCTGTTGATCTACACATCAAAACGTTTGTTTTCTATTGTCCATTCACTTCCATTATTTTGAAATCAATCTTTTTTAAAAAAGCAAACACACTAGATGAGATAAGAAACTCTGCTTTAGATTAGAGGATTTACTTTATTAAATACAGAAGAGGGTTTGTGGAAGTCACTGATTGAAATGAGATGCTATGATGATTTTTAAAAAGACACCGCTAAGAGACTAATTGGGGTGGGGAAATGGGAGGGCATTTAGGACAAGGATGCCGTTGTCCAAGCAAACAGTGGTGGTCACCTCACACCGGGGACAGCAGGTGGGCACGGCGCCAACGGGGCTGAAGCAGGAGCCTCTCGGGCTGTGAAATCATCACGGAGCTAGTGGATTAGATGTGGGGAGGGAGGGAGGCAGACAAAGGACTTGAAGAACTCTCTGCCCTGGGCCTGACTCAGTGGAGGGGATGACCTTCTAAACGGGCAGGAAGCCCTGGAGGAAGACGACACTGTGTGAGCAGGTGGGGTTAGCATGAAGATTTCAGTTTCAGAAATGTCCTTTTCGAGGTGTCTGTGTAGTAGCCACGCGAAAGTATTGAGGAAGCAGTGGATTCTCGCGGCCGGTGCTGTGACGGACCACCCAGATCCCTTCCAGAAATGACAAAGCTTCATTCCCTTCGCTGCTGGGAGCTCTCACTTACCAGCTCTCTCCGGCGTTTGCCCAGCTGAACAGAAGGTTCCCTCCCAAGGTCAGAACTGCTTCCCAGGGCGGCCTGCATCGGTGACTGGTCAACGGGAGTCATAAAGAAAAGGCGCCCCATCCCGACAGAGGACCACTTTAAAAGGCTCTGACGGTCAGTGTTAATTTGTGCTAAAGAGTTATATACCATGAAACAATTTAATTCCATAGGCATGCTTTTTCCTATCATTCAAAGTCTCTAAAAATATATCAGGAACAGTCAGTCAGATCTTTTTTAGACAATATGTCACTGGCTATTACTAAAATATGCTGTTTTAATATACGACGTTATTTTAAGGACAAAAAGTTATTTGTGCAGGTCAGCGAGCTCTGCTGCTTCTGAAGACTGTAGCCAGGATAGCAGTCGAAACTATCGAATGGAAGACTCTACGGTCTGCACGGCGACCCCTGGATTCTTGGGTCGAGTATATCACATACTGGGGTCGGTCAAAACACGAGAACGGGTAAGGGACAACTGCCAGGGCGAGAAGTACCAAGGAACGGGAACGTCCCAGATGTCCAGAGCACACATAAATTCGATCAGTCAGGATGGGAAGACCTCTTCAAACACAAGTCATTCAGCCCAGAGACCAGACGAGGCCTCACGCTGCTCCTAGACTAAGGGCTCCCCAAACCAGCCTTAGCGACGTTTAAAGACAAGCCTCGAATGGACCTGGTTGACCCGCGACGACCTTAGCCTTCCCAAACAAAAGAAGTCCTTGAAGTCGCCAAGCCCAAGATCCAAGGTGCACTTTAGGGCAGGGGTCACTCAGGTGCGTGAACCTGTTCCTCTCGGCCTCATCATCGCATCCTGTCGACTCCCATTGGATCTGGTTGCTGCGCTGAAGCGCGGAGCCCCCTCCGCTGGCTTCCTGGGCTCCCGCAAGATGCTCACACCCGTGGGTGAGGGACAAAACCGGTGTTCTTTACGCGGAAGACAACAGACATCCCTGTTGTGCCATCAGGCTGATGATACCACTTTATGATTATGGGCATCCACTTTGAGGTTCTTTTACTGGTTTTTCTTCACTAATGTCTATCAAGAGGCTCATTTGTTTTTTCAAAATACGTATCGAAAAGAATTGTGTGTGTACTCATACACGCTAGGGAAAAATGAAACCAAATAGGTCCATCGGCAGAATAAAAGTCGATGTCCACATCTTGCCACAGGAAGAGGTGAGTTTATAGGTGAGTATTAGAAAATCACAGACAGACTGGGACGTCAGACCAGTTTACTTACTAACAGCGATGCACTTGGGAGGTGGGTCCCAGCCGCTCTCCGTGCAGGTCAGTAAGCTCTGCTTATTTTGAAGAGTGAAGCCTGGGTAGCAGTCGACTTTTATCGAGTCACCCTGTATGTGTTTTGTTTGACGGGATGGAGAATATCCATTTTCCAAATAATTGAAAATACATTGTCCTAAGAAACATAAAATGATCATTAAAAAAAATTCATACATTTGGTCAAAATAGCAAATTAAAAATTATCTTTACAGTATTTAAATTGGAATTCATAAGGACCCAGAAATCATACAGCGCTTACGAAAAACTAAAGCTACTACCCAGTGTTCTTTAAGAAAGAAAAGTCAATATTCAATATCACTTGTCTGTAGTATTTATAATTTAAATATGTGTGAATGATATAGGTATTCTGGCACAGGATTCTTAGCTCTCCTGGTTTTTTAATGAAATGCTCCTCAGACGAGGAAGAACCTCCATCGCTTGTTACGCTCATAGGACTCGTCCCCTGACCTTGCTTTCGTCACACAGGCGTAGCTGTGCGCACGTGTGTTTCTCTCCACTCTGAAATTCGTAGTCGTGCACTGTTACGAAGGGGTTTGCTTACTGCGGCAGGGCACTGCTGGGGACCATCCAGCCCGGGTACAAGTGATGCGGTCCCAGAATTCTTGTGAATCAGTCACAAAACCGGCATCACAGGAATAGTAAAACCATCTTCCTACAGTTACTGGAAAGTATAGTCTGTACACAATTTCACGATATAGGCTTCCATGTTTTATTTTCGGAATATCACATTGTTTAACTGGCAATTAAAACAAACAAAAAAACAGCGTGAATAAGGTTTCACCTTAATATCAAACGAGAGATACATCGTTCAGTGGTGAATTACATTCTCTCATTAACATAATGACACTCGTCGCATTAGGGTTTCTAGGACAAAGAAAGTGAAGAAATTCAGATGGTAGAAATAAGGCGTGTTTGTGATCATTTCACAATACGTACAAACATCGAATCCTTGCGTGGCACACTCGAATGTAACATAATGTTGTATGTTGATTTGGTCTCGATAAACTGATTAATAAACACGTGATCGTTTTGTACATGACTGTCACGCACGAGCCAGCTGTCTCATGGTGATAAGAGCGCCCTCTCTGGGGTCACACTGGAAGATCCACTCGGCCTTCGACCTCGAATATGGCTGGGCTTAAATGCCGGCATTCTTCCCCAATATTTATGTTCCGCTGTCACAATCATATCATTTAGTTGTGACATCACAATTATATTAGTGAGAGAAATAGACAAGTACACACACGTACATGTTTAACACTGAAGAGCCAAAAAATGGGTTTCTCACTTAAATGATATGGTTTTTTCCGACTTGTCATTGGCTGCTTTGTAAAAGCAAAGAAGCCTCGAAAATCCTCTGCTTTGCATTGACATAAGGCAAACATTTGGACCTTCCGGGTCTCCATTTTTGCGTGTTTCAGAGAAAGCAATTTCAGAGTTAAGAAGCAGGTCAAGACGTGCCTGGAACTTACAGCTGCATCGTGGAGGCGGCTCCCAGCCGGTTCTCGTGCATTTGGCCGTGGATCCTCGGGTCACGGGATAAAAGCCATCTTTGCACCAGTATGTGACTTCATCCTCGAGTCTGTATGTGATCCTTTTAGGACTGTAGCCACCATTTGCAATATGTGGAGGATCACATGTCATTTCTGTAAAAGGATATGTGGGTAACGCAGTCATCACGATATTCCCGTGAAAACAGTCAAGGTCACGAAAGTAAAGGGAGAGGGCGTTGTGATTCTGTCCTTACCCCTCGGCCAATGGCGTTAAGCGAGCCCGGCCTCGTGTCCCTCCCTGACATCTCTGGTCCCCTCGACCACAATTCTCAGCCGATGTATTATGTCCCCTGCACTCTCGAATCCGCTTTCTCCAAGGCCATCGCATAGGACACGATGTGGCCATATGTGGCAATGACAGCGTCATATGCCCCTCTGCTGTTCTTCTCACGGCCCTCACCTTCTTGGCTCCTGAAGTTCCCCTAAGGGCTGTTGACAAACACCCTGAGTCTGTTCCCTTGAGGCACTTGTCGAGCTCCTTTCTCCGCATCCCTGGTAGTTTGGCCACAACCGCGGATGGCCACGTCCTTCTCGAGGGGACTGGGGCCAGGGTGCTTCCAATTGGGGCACTTAGGAAGCTTCCTTGAGTTGTAATTGTTGGTAGTGAATAAAATTGCCCGAATTAAATAATTCACAAAACCCCGCATGCAACAAGGTATGAAATGAATAACCGACAGTGAGACACATTCTGCTCGTACCTGCTATTTAATTACAGGTGTCATTTCCAATAACTTGAATTTGAGAGGACCGCATTATGAAATGAAATGGCAAACAAAAAAATCATAGTGAAGAATTTGTAAACTTAATAATAGAAGTGACTTGAAAATTTAAAAAATTTTCAACATTGGCCTTGTCTTAGAAAGCACATTAGAATGTATTGGGATTATACTGGAAATTAAGAATACATTTTATCTTTATGTTAAAGGAGATACGTCTGTGATACATAGCTAATTATGTTAAATATTAAATCGATAGTGATGTTAATGACTTTCATAGCTTTCTAAAAGTCATAACGCAAATATAGTAAACTGAATATATTTAAAATGTATAATTTGATGGTGTTTGTCATAAGAACCTATAAAATCTGTAAGATTACAAAGGGATCCATCATTCTTCAAAGTTTCTTGGTATTACAAATAGAGTCACCCAAACCTTGTGGACTTATAATCCAGGTTTCCTGTGACTTATTTTCTAGTTAAGGTTTTAGGAGTATGTTCCCATGGCCCTCTACTGAATACGAAGTGGCTTTTCCCACTGTGGAACTGAGAAAACAGAGAAAACTATTTCATTTGCTCAGGTAAATACGTGATAATTTTTCCATAAACATATTCTTTTTCGTTATCTAATAATACAGAATATTTCTACCAGTTTTTAAATTCAAAATATAAACACCAGCGAAAGAGGATAAAGTTACATTTAAGAAGGAAGCTGACTGTTGAAGTCAGTCTCAACGTACCTTGTCCCTGAGCCCAGGAAAGCCACCAGGTGAGGAGGACGTTGAGGACTAACAGCATGTTCCGTGTGCCCAGGCGTCCAGCAACACGAGTGTTCCAGGCGTGCTCTTTGGGGCTTCTGGTCAGCTTCATGAGCAGTTACCAGGCGTGCCTCTGAATTTAAGTGCTTTACCATGAAACTAGCTCACACCCTCAGTAAATATCAAAGTTCAAAGTGTTTTGGAAAACCCCTCAGTTCTCGTTAATGATTTCACAATCATTTTGGCTTCCTTCCCTGATAGGTACTTGTTCGCCTTTCTTCAGGGCCAGTAATGGACTGGCTCTAGAAGTTGTGTAAAACACCAGCTTCCAATCCAAACCCTTCATGGGAACAGGTGAGGCTCTTTCTCAACCGAGAGAATCATGTGGCAATAAGTCTGAGCCGACGTCCCTGTAACATTCTCTGGCCTTCTACTTACCCTCGCCCAGCTTCGTCACTGAGGGGCTCATGGAAACCGGCCGGTATACTTGACCACTCTTGCACCATCTGTATTTGCTTTTGCTTAGGGAAGGACTGTTATTTTTAACTCAGCTAGACCATATCGCAGAGTACAAGACTTTCGGCATATTCCTAGCATTACGATATTCTTTAACTAACGTGCCGTGAGGTACTTTTTATTTTAGGCTGCAAAAATTCAGTTGTGTACGACGGCTTCCCTTCTGAAGTAGGAATATGAACGAAACTCCCTCACCTGTCCTTTGACTGACTTATTAATGGCCCTTATTCTGTATTTCCTTTATATGGGTATCCAATTACATGTGTCATCTTTGAAGATACAGCGACTTAATGTAATAGACCAAAAAAAAAAAAAAAGCCCATCGTTACAGATTGGTGGTAGCCAGAGGTGAGAGGTGTGTAAAATGAAGAAGAGAGTGAAAAGGTACAATAAATAATAGAAATAAGTTATAAAATAAATAAGTCATGGGGATGTGATAGGCAAAAAAAAAAAAAGAGAGAGAGAGAGAAAAAAGAGAGGGAAAAATACGTACTACACAACAGAAAATGGGCAAGAGCTTTTACAGGTTTTAAATTAAAAGGGGGTAAAAGATAGATGTTGAAGAAATAAATAATATCGAATCCATGTATGTACAACAGACATTTGCGATGCAATGCTTTATGTCTTCTGGCTCTAACCGACAAGTAAATCGACAGTAAAAGTTATTATTATTGTTAAAAAATAGTAATAACAAAAAAATCAATGTATTCACACTTTAGGGGGGAAGGATATAAAATTTGATCAAACTGGTGGGCGTTTTGCCAAGGGAAACGAATCAGAGAAAGACAAAGACTGTGTACAGATCTCACTTACATGTGGAATGTAAAAAGCCAAACTCATAAAGCAAAGCATGGATTAGAAATTCGAATCCAATCCAATCACCTTCTTAAGGGGGGCGGGGGCGGGGAGATTGGGGGGTGTTGGTGAAAAAGTACAAACGTCCCATAGTGAGATGCAAAGATTCTCAGAATTTAATACACAGCGTGGTGGCGATAGTCAACAACACGCTATTGTGTACTTGTAAGAGCGAAGACCCTAAACGTTGCACAGGAAAAACGCGTCCTATGAGGTAGCGGATGTGTTAACCAACCTTGTAGTCATCATTTAGCCAGGTGTATGACTATCGAATTATTGCGCCATATACCTTGAACTTTCACAGTATTTATTGTGTCAATTATCTCCATAGAGCTTGAAAAATCTTTGCTTTAAAAGATACTGAAAGGGCGTAGACATCCGAATGTAATTGATTAATACTTTGTTTGAAATAAAAGCTATTAGAAGGTGAATAATTAACAATTCTAAGGGAGTCAGGTTACTTCTGATAGTTCCACAATGGTATTTTGCTTATAAGTGCAGTTTTACCTTTTTTTAGAGAGATGTATTATTTAATCATGTCTGCAGATATTTTTAATGGTTTACCTCCTTCCCTTGAAACATAGACTCATACAAAAGATTAATTTATACAGAGACCAATCAGTATAGACAACAAATATGGCAAAACATTAACAGTGGTTGAACCTTATTCGTGGCTACGCCGGTGTGCATTAAACTATCATCTCGACTGTTCTATATGTTGGATGGTTAGGAGGGAAAGTGTGTTGTGGGTTTATCGTCTGTATAGAACTTTCCGTCTGGTTGCTGTACAGAGCTCATTGGGTGTTAGTAACTTATCACATTTCATAACGATAATATTAATAAATGGTTGCTGCACATTTAATGTCAAAGGAATACCACACAAAGTATTTTCCTCATCAAAAGTGAGAAAACGTAACTGTTAAGGGATAGTATCTGACTATCCTTCATCACCTGTGCATCTCTGATGGCAGTGCACGCCCTCACTGCAAAGTGTTCTGGCAACGAGATGTTCCGGCTGGAGATGGGGGGACACAGAGCGTGGTCAGTAGTGAGGAGAGACGAAGCCTCGACTTACCTTCTGCCCGTGGGTGAGCTCTTCAACCCGCCCCCATCAGTAGGGTTCCTACACATCCCCCCTCAAATTTTTCAAAGTAACTTTAAAATGTGTCTGGCCAAGACACATTTTAGCTTATTCGGGTTGATAAAATGTACGATCATAAAAACTATTTTTCAGAACCTTGTTGAATACTTACCAAAGCATTGCCTTACCACCAGGTGCAGGAAAATGCCAGCAAGCATCAATATAATTACCAACGAGGGCTTTATAGTCCCCGGCATGCATTTTTGAGCTGTATTTATTTTTAAAATAATAGATTCTTGTGATTAAAAGTTGATACATGTTCAGGGCGGAATCAGACAGTAAAGTATAAAGAGGTTAAATGTCCAATGTCCACCCTTATCTCTATTATAATAAACTCAGCTATAGTCACTGTAAATATGCTGCCAGTTTTGGTTCTGTAAACATCAGAGCTCAAAGTGTGTTTATTCTTGATATTAGAATATCATCTTATGTCAATAAATAACCATTATGAACTTAACTGCATTCAATTCCTGTGTGATTTGCTTAAATGATTAAATGTGTTAGGATCTTGTAGGACATTGTACATGTCATCTTTCTGTGAGTCTTTTTCTCTTTATAGATAAGTAAGCTAAAATTGAGAACTAATAGTTATTGGCATATTGTCAAAAGCGTGCACTGTGACTAGTTCGGTATTTATACGTTTGTGAAGCGATATTATTTTAAAGACAAGAATCAGTAAATCTTTTCTGTTTCCTCCAAAATAGTATCTCAGAAAGCCATGGAAGTTATGAAGAAAGCTTTGAGAGAGAATGGTGGCCGGAGGCAGGCACGGAAGTGATGGCCTCGAATTTCCGGCCTGCGATGTTCTATGAAGAAGGCATACAGCACTTCATTTTGCTGAGTTTTAATGCAGTGCTTTTCACAGAGAGGCGTTTTTCTCTCATATTATCATAATATCATCCTGATATTAACACAAATCTTGATATTAACACATTTGATATTAACACAAATCTGATTTATTGAACAAAAACGAGTTAAACAACGCTTAAAAAAAAGTTGAGATGAATTGGATTAATAACAAAAAAAATTTTTTAAATGTGCCTACTTTAATTAATGACTGCATTTTAATTACCTCTTTTGCACACAAGTGGGATACTCCATTTTCCCTTCGTGACAGGTGACTCGAAATGCATGATGAGGTGACATTTCATAATATCCAGCTTTACAAACAAATTCAACAATATCACCTGTTCTAGAATAAATCTTTTTCTCATTTGCCCATCTTAACTGTATCTTATGTGTTTCCATTATTTCTTCTGATATTACACATGGATCTGAAGGTAAAAAAAAAAAAAGAACATAAAACATTAACTCGTATACAAATATTTTCCACAGAATTGCACACTTTCACATAGAATCTTCTATGTGTCCAAAAATTCAGTCTCAGAACGTACTCCAAACCAACTCGGTGACAATCCATCGTGTACATTTAAATCATTGTACACTCTTAATGATGTCAAAATGAGGAACTATGTTTAATGTGTGATAAAGATTTCTAATGTCGATGATCATCTGAAGAGCTTTCATGAAAGAATCTTTTGTTGCTGTTGTTGCTTAAGAATATTTCAAATGACATCTCCTCGTATATTACTATTTGCTAGTCAAGCATTCAACAGAGTGGTTGTTTGTTAATCCATGAAAATTCTATTATGAACAGCAAAACATCATACTCATTACATTGATTTTCCCAGGACCCATGAAATATTAACGTCCTTACCTAAGCACTTTGGTGGTTTTGACCACTGTCCATGTATACACGTTATTGTCCTGTGTCCCCGAAGCTCATAGAAGGACTGGCACTGGTACTCAACGGACGACCCCGGAGGGTACAAATCTAATGAGAATGTGGTGATGTCGCCATTGTCAATAGATGGCGGAGGCCCGCATTTTCCTTCAGGATCTACAAATATTATTTCATTTATTAAAAGACCAAACCATCACGCAGAAAACACAGCGAAGAACAAAACCAGCAAACTATGGAATATGAAGCTTCGTGTGAGTCTGAAAAAGGAAACGATTCGTCGGAGAAATTCTAATCGTACGAAGTGAGAATTACAACATTTCATACCCCTCCACGGATGTCACGTTGAAGCACACATAAAACGGAAATAAATATGTCCGCTTTGCCATATTCCAGTATAAAAATGGTTTTTGTCACGGCCACTGCCAGGCAGAATCCTAGTTAATTGTCATAGGAGTGCCCTTGTTCTCTCCTACAGCTTCCTGCTGTGTCTTTTGGGACGCCATTAAGATCGTTTTTTAGATTTTTACTTTAAAAAACACCAACTCCTTGAAAAATTAAAGAAACAAATTGGCAGAAGGTAAAAAAGGGATATTCCCTTCCCGTTTCAGAAAGAGGGGGTAGAAGCAGTACTTCCTCCTCCCTCTCCTAAATACAGCTTCTGGACAAACTCCATACACAAGTCTAACAAGACTGACTGTGCAGAGGAGCCACACTGGCTGGAGGAGCAAGAAATGAAGGGTCAGCGCGACTGTGAGCGGCTTGGATCTCCTTTGGCTTCTTACGATTCCCAGTCTTGGCATAAGAACCTTCCCACTGGGGAGAACCGTGAGATTCACACGCACAAAAGCCCCATGCAGAACCCGCTCTCCGTCTTGCCAAAGGCCTAGGAAAAAACGCAGCCTGAAACCATGGAAAACTCTTTTGTTTCCCCCAGCAACACCTAAGTCGTCTAGAAAAAATGCCTCAGACCACCCAGCATGTTATCACACTGTCATCTAAAAGGTGCACAATAAATGTGATTTAACATCACTGTAAGAAACATTAAGTAGACGAGTAAATGCTAACCACACCCGCCGCTCAATCGGGAAGGTACAGAGCTGTCCTATACAGCCTGTCCCTGTACGGCCTGACTGTGCTTTACGCGTCATCGTCTTAGGTTCCCAGACTAAGAAGCTCCAGCTCAACTTTAGCTCCAATATGTCCTCAGTTTTCATATGGTTTCTTCAAGAAGAGTTTCCCTTATTATCAAATATCAAATTTCCATATTATCAAAAAAAAAAAAAGGGGGGGTATGAAGTACAAAATTTTGACAATGGGGATGTTAGCGATACTTTGTTTTTGTCTTTAGATGATACACAGTTAATCTTTGCCCAAAAAGGTAGATGCCACGTAAACAGGTTTGCTGGCGGCACGATGTTGCACATGTGATATTTTAAGTATCGCTCTATGTTAAATTTAATTTTATCCTCGTGGTGTCGTCAGCTGACTTTGCATAATTTCACTATAAACATTCAGTTCATGTTACTTAAACATGTAAATGTCTTTCAAAGATTTTCGCTGTGTTCCTGGAGAATGCTTTCTAATTTTGCCTACGTTTAATCTGTGGAAGTAGACAAAATAATATTCTAGCGATTATCCAGAGATTTACATAACTACTTAGACAGAATTGGAACCCTACAACTAAAAAGGTACTATAGCAACAACAGTAATACCGCATAGATTTAATGCTGCTCTTTTCGCAAAATAAAAAAGAGTAGAGGAACAGAGGGAACATTTTACTTACGGACATAATTGCATTTGGGAGGGCTGGACCAGCCACTTTCTGCACAGGTAATGGTGCTCTGATTATTTGGGAGGCTGTAGCCCTGATCACAGACAATTTCTACAGTGTCACCTTCCTGGTATGTTTGTCCCGAAGACGCAGAATGGCCATTTTCCACCCAAGGGAAAAAGCACTGTCCTGAAAACCCAAAGAATGACTAATAAACATCTGGCATTGGGTTCATGCACGTTAAACAGTTAGCATGTAATGTCGTTAATCGCTAAGTGTATATTTCAAACATTTTACACTTGTCAAGTTCCTTCGGATACCAAAGAAGAGTCACGCTGCTTTTTCCTCCATTCGATTGTCTAAATTACTTCCTAGAGGAGGAGATGGCTTTCGTCTCCTTGGTCGGCATCTTTCGTTTTTCTCTTTCCTAATCCTGTCTTCTTCACTTTTCTGTCCTCCCCGAGAGAGGGAGACAGATGTAATTTTTTAGAGAACGAAGGTGCGACTAATGAAAAACACAGAAGGAAAATAGATAAAACGCTTCTCGAACATCCAATGCTGCAGTATATTTTGAACCGAAATTCCACATACGAATGACCTCTCCTGAGAAAATCTGTGTTCATTCAATTACCGTGTGAGTATGTCAAAACTAAATATTAGCAGTGAAAATGGTTGACCATTAGTATTGAAAATTAAATAATTTCGACACTCCACAAAGTTCGTATCTTAATTTCTCCTGATTTAATTTCTGAGGCATGCCGTATCTTACCATTGCTGGCTGTCGGTATCATTGTGTAGATTCTGCGACCCCTCCAGTGACCCCCCCTCACATACTAACACACCAAAGAATTCGTCCAGGGAGGGATCGGGGTCTCTACTCACTGAGGCACTTTGGTGTCGGTGACCACCCTTGCTCTGTACAGGTTATTTGAGTCCAGAATGACTGCGAAGCAGACACATAGCTCCAATCACAGGAGTAGTAGAAATATTTTCCCATAGCAACCGGGAAGACTTGTGTGTATCTGTTTTCATCATATATGTTTCCGTGTTTTATTTCTGGAAAATCACAAGTTGTTTCTTGAGAAAAGAAAAAAAAAGAGAGAGAGACAATGAATACTTCTACTTCACCTGAATCATCACGTTGATGAATTTATTATCCTATTTCTCTTACTTTTCCCCCTCGTGTTAGTGCTCCGAGACCTGGGATGATCTACAACGAGTTCAAAGGCAGCGAGGAGCTCGCGACGTGTGAGTTCTCCAGAACCCTTTTCGACATTAGAATCACATGGAAACATGTCAACGCCGAGGAAGAGAATTAAAGTGGCTGAAATGTCACGGCCTCCCAGATCTGAGAAATGTCCTTCTGTTGAGATGGTCAGACTGTGCATTTCTCCATTCGCTTCCCCGGCATCTTTGTCCTGTGTCTTCTGCAGATGTCCCTTCAGAAGTCTTAGATCTTTCCTGCATCCCCCACCCCCCATCCCATCTTTTCCCGGTCAAAGCGACATGTTGCATGAGACAGGTATACGGACAGATATCCTCACACATATTAATACTGTAGATGCATACATATATATATCTGACTAGTTTTAACCTTTTCAATGAATTAGTGAAAAGAAGTTGAACGTAAACATTCGGAAAGTAAAAAACATTAGCAACACCGACACAACAAAGATATAATTACTAAATTCTGATGAATGTCCCCTAAAAATACGGATGTAGGTATGTGAGCCCTCGAGTGGAAAACAGAAAAATAGTTTTTGATTGTTACTGTCCGCTTTTTAAATGTAGAATTGTATTCGTTTGCTGGGGCATCTATAACAAAGCGTGATAAAATGTAGCTTAAATGACAGAACTTTATTTTCTCACAATTCTAGAGGCTAAAAGTCCAAAATCGAGGTGTCGGCAGGGCTGGTGTTTTCTGTGGCCTCTCTCTTTGGTTTGTAGATGACTGTCATCTTCCTGTGTCTTCACAGGTCTTCCTTCTACGTGTCTGTGTCTTAATTTCCTCCTCTTATAAACACACCATTTTTATTGGTTGAGGGCCCACCTTAACGACTTTTCACTTAGTAACCTCTCTAAATATCCCTCTCCAGACACATGTCACTCTGAGGCCCTGGGACTTAAGGCTTCGACATATGCGTTTTGGAGGGACATAGTTCAACCCATGCTGACGAAAATCCACAACGTTTCTATCCACACAAAGCGTTTCGTCCTCAAAGTCGGTTGCTTTCTCCTTGAGAAGTATCATTGCCACTCATAGTTACAGGGCGTTCAGGACAAAGGCTTCTCTTAGAAAGAGTTCACTGACAGAATACGGTGTTCACCTGGCCTGGAAGCTTTGTCGTGCTGTGGTGGCGGTGGTGGCGGCGGCTAGCGAAGGACATTGCCCAAATATAAACGGAAATAACATAAAAACCCAGCATGCCAGTAACTTATTTAAATGAGATCGTCTTGTAAACCAAGGAATAAAGCATAGTGATGCATGCTCTGTTTATCAATGGTGCAATGAAGTATCCCAAGGCACACTGGAGGATTCTCATTTCACCATGGGAATGAGTATCTGATCGTAAAGGGAAATAAGAGACTTTAAAAGATATTGTAATGAAGACTTTATAAAGATGGTAAAAGAAAGGGGAAAACATAATTGTTTAACTAAAATTTTAAAGGTTCTCTATATGAAAAAAAGGCGATAGACTACACAAAAATAAATTGCTTTTTAATGAAAGATAATATCAGTACCCATTATATTTGTTATAAGATAGAATTCTTTACTGTGTATGGTTACATTTAGAGATAATTAATATAAATTCTATATTGCTTTAAAAGTGAAAACCAATCAGCTCACAATATGCTAGAGGTAATACTATAAAAATTATTTATGTATTTACTCAACATTGACCAGTGAACGCAGAAATCTAATTGAAATATATTGTCATCTCCGCTGGGAATTAAGAAAATAGTCTACATTTCCTTGAAATAGAGATTTCTTTTTTTCTGCCACTAATTTTATTGAGCTATTAAATCGATTATGTTAATTATTTTAACAGATTTATTAAGGTATAATTGAAACATAGCAAACGGCATATATTTGAAATAGATACTCTAACGAGGTTTCACGTATAAATCCGCAAAACCATCACCATACGTAAGATTATGAAGATATTCGTTGCTCCCAAATTTCACTTACAGTTGTGTGTGCATATGCACACATATCTCCATCATCAGCACAGAGGGAATAATTGAACAGATAATTTATTTTTCCCCTTCGTTTTCTTATAAAGATATTCTCTATTAAGAGGTCATGATGCAGATTATTCCTACCAGGCGATTCATTCAAAATATAGACACATGAGAGTAGATCCAGCGTGAAATTACAGATGAGAGGGAAGCGGAGTGTTCAGATCTCTGTTCAACGTACCTTGACCGTGAACCCAGGAAAGCCACCAGGTGAGGAGGACGTTGAGGACTAACAGCATGTTCCGTGTGCCCAGGCGTCCAGCAACACGAGTGTTCCAGGCGTGCTCTTTGGGGCTTCCGGTCAGCTTCATGAGCAGTTACCAGGTGCGACTCTGAATTTAAGTGCACTACCATGAAGCTAGTTCAGTGAAGTCACTTAATAAATATCAAAGTTCAAAGACTTTTGCAAAATCCCTCAATTCCTATTAATGTTCAACTACTGTGATTGCCAAAGGTATAAATTACAAGCCCTGGATCCAACGACTAAAAACATTGAATAATCACCAGGGAATTATATAAAATAAATGTCAAAAGCATGAGACAAATGGAAAAGGATGCGGGAATAAAGTCTAAAGATTACTGAAGAAGAGGTGAGACAAACAGACGGGACCGGAAACGGTATAAATCCATCAGTCAATATTAAACGTCGATATCGAGCGAAAATTAACTAGGCAACTGAAGAAGAAGATAAAGTAGAATCAGATAAAGTAAAAAGCCCAATGATATGCTATTTGCAAATAGAGCGATATAATATAAAATCATGACACGCCAAAGCAAAAGCATTGAAAAATATAAACCTTCTATGAACTAACCGTGTGAAAAGTTATTGTAATATTGTTAAAGTGAAATTCAAGAGAGTTACCGGAAATGAATGAAGAGTGTTTCATAATAATAAAGAAAATCAATCCAGGTGATAAGGAGTTCACCAAGAGCACGGGGGGAAAAGGCACAAAAGTTGTAAAGAAAGAGTAAAATGTGAACGTGCGATTTAGAACATTATTAAGGACCCTGCGTCGTAGAGCAACTAGAACTAATAGAAAAAGACTTTTTTTTATACTAGAACAGACATTGGATAAGGAACATGTAAAAAGAACACAAGCTTTTAAAAATATTTTAAAAATTAAATTATTAAGGAATACATTGGACGAAATATTTGTAAGATACCTATAAATATTTATAAGCTATCTGCAAGACGTTACTGAGAAAAATCTTACAAGACAAATAAAAGAAGTCCATGATGTTTGTGGTTTGGAAGACTTACCATCATACCATCATAAACATGTCACGTCTCCTCAATTAATCTATGCTTTGAACGTGACCGCCAAAAATTCTTTTACTCGACCAAAGTAATTGACTACGTGCTTCACAAAGTCCTGTACAAATGGCCAGGGCGGTCTTCGAAAGGAACAATTGGGACGATCTGTAATCCCAGAGATCTAGATTTGTGACGAAGATACTCCATTCATGACAACGTGGGACCGTCACAAAGAAACACAGATCCCTGGGGAGGAGGGAGTCCAGAAACACACACGCACACGCAGATCCCCTGCCTCACGCGCCGATGGGACTCAGAGGGGAGAGAGTGTTTCCCAGAAAATGGTGAGGGAACACTTGGATCTGGGTAAACAAAAGGAAACCCTGGCTTGAGTCTAGGCTCAGGCCCAGTGCCAGGCCAAAAGCTATTTCTCCACAGGACAGTAAACCTTTAAGGGCTGCACGTGACTCACTTGCAGGAAAGAGTCCAAGATGGCTCCCTGACTCTGAGGCAGGGCTTTCTTTCCTTGTTCGTCAGGCAGCACCCGGGAGACGCAGTGCAGGCCTGGGTAGCTGCCGAGGATGCCTCGTGTGTCCCCCATGACCTGTGGAGTTTTCGACCCTTCGTCTTTCAGCAAGTCTGACGTAACTTTTGCCAGAAAGGCCGATTAGTTTCCTGTTTCTAGAATAGTCTGAAATACAGACCACCGGTGCCTTTCAGAGTGAGCAATGCACATGCCTACAGCTCGGACTGCGGAGTTAGACGAGTTCTTTCTAAAGTTCCTAGACATAAAGAACAATCGCCACAAAAGCTTCTTCAAAAAACAAAGAAACGCTTAATGACGGCTAGGCCCGCTGCATGTTATAGCTAAGAAGCCTTTACGATGAATGGCACAGTTGGTGCTGGCATAAGAGTGGACAGGTAGAAAGCGGATAAGACGAGAAAGTATGGAAATCTGTAGTCACGTGCACAAAGCAATGGTTCTACGAATAACATCACATTTCAAAGGACTAGGAAAAAGACGACGTATTTCATAAATACTGCTACTCAACTGGAGACTCATTCAGAAAGAGAGAAGATGTCCATACTCCCATGCCCTCTTGCTTTTCAGAGCTCTCCAAGTCGGAAAAGAAACTCCATGCATTCAGTACAAAACAAATGGGGAAACGTTTTGAAATGTTGGGGGTACATACCCAGAAGAAGAATTGCTGGGTCATATAGTCCTTCTATCCTTCATTTTTTGAGGAATCTCTATAGTGTGTTCCATAGATGTGGCACATATGTACAATGGAATAATAGCCACAAGATGAAATACTGCCGTTTGCGACGACATGGATGGATCTTGAGATTGTCTTGCTGAGTGAAATAAGTCAGAAACAGTTGACAACCATATGAATTCACCCATATATGGCATATAAAACTGAAAACAACAAACGAACGAACCAAACAAACAAAAACTCATAGACAGACAACAGTTTAACGGTTAGCAGAGGGAAAGAGGGTTTGGGGAGAAGGCAGAGAAGGATCGAGGGGGTCAAATAAATGGTGACGGAAGGGGAGACTTCGGGTGATGATCACGCAATGCAATACACAGGTGACGTATTGTTGAATTGTACGCTTGAAACCTAGGTCATGTTATTAACCAATGTCACCCCAACGCATTTACTAATAATAATTTAAAAAGCTGTGAGTTCATTTGTTAAGAACAGAACATTTAAAACTACAACTCAGAATCTGAGTGAATGGCAATGAGTAATAGTTTTAAGAGCGCACAATTAAATTTCCTGCCTAGAAAAATTAACGCGAACTCGAAAGCCAAATGACATCTCGGAAAGCAGGTTTAATTCATATCACAGAAATGTGAATTGCAAAGTGATAATCTTATTATTCCTAAACAAAGACAGTAACAAGAGAAGTGAGGCTACTATTTCAATCAGAATATTAAGAGAAAAGAAATCCAAAACAAACGGTCCTTAGGTATCTTAAATGCAAATCAGCACATTTATCATAAAAGATATACATTGAAATTACACAGAGGTAACATTTATTATTTACCAAACAGGAAACAGATCTAAAAGGTTGACAACTCCCGCAGTTGGCAAGACCAAGGAAAAGCAGGTCCTTTAGAATAGTACAGAATTACCTACAGACCCCTAGGAAAGAGAAGTAGAAATAGCTGTGAAACTGCCTGATGTCCATTCATTTCACTTCTAGCATTTTATGCTGACAATATGTTCACATAAGCATATTCACCATGTCGTTCATTACCGTATTAGTAAAATACCAGAATGGTCTCAGTGAGACACGTCCTAAAATGAAAACAGCAAGGTGTGGATAAACATGTAAAATAACCTTCCCTCTCTATACAACACAGACGAATGAACGCTAGAGGAATGTCGGCAGCTAATGAAATTATAACTTTATGAAACGAGGGAACAGTATGATATAAGGGACCTGCATGGTCCCTTCTCATATCACTTGGACATTTAAAACATGTTTGTGTTCTTCACTTTTTAACAGATTAGATTAGAAGTGGGAGCAGCAGCAAAATCTAAAATTGAAAAAGATACCAATGCACCTAAAAGTAAAACTCTATTAATTTAATGGTAAGCAAGCCAACCAGAGATACAAATGATTTCAAGTCACTTTGGAGGAGTGTGCTTTGGTCCCAGTGTCCAACAGCCGGGAACAAAATAAATGCGAAGGCATCGTAGCCTTCATGCAGGACTTCGGCTGCAAATAGTGGTGTGTGCATTATACTTTCCAGGTCATCTTCATGAAAATTGAAATATGAGATTTTAGAAGTCGAGAGAAAAGGGAAAACGTACCGCGCTGTTTTTTCAACCCTGCATTATTAAACTCGAACTGTCACATCTGATAGGAGCTAATGAATTTTAAATTTCGTTTCTATTTCAAAGATCTGACACCAAAAGACCCTGGAAGTAGAAACATTTCAACACTACTGAACACTCCCATCGAGCAGCAACAGCACGCAATTCTTGGGTTCTCAACACTGTTCTCTGATTTCTTTTGAAAACATCGGACATTCTTGGCAAGATGTACGGGTGTGGGTGTTGGGCAGGAGAAGCGCTCGGTGAGTCTGGAATATCGAGCTGTGCCCAAGGGGAGAGAAATGCTCAGAGACCAGTGGGCAGATCTCAGGAGCAATGAGAAGCCAGTTGCAAGAGGCACCCACCTTCGAGAAGTCAAATTTGAGGTCCCTTGACCTTCTAATAGAATCATGAATGAAACGGATCGTGACAAATTGAAGAAATAAAAATTCATGAATCCATGCTGATACACACACAAGTTGAAAAATAGAGAGAAAAAACTCTTGAAAGCCATCATGGATAGTCACTTACAAGTCTCTACTTCAAAAATTAGAAATTAAAGGACAAAAAGAAGTATTTACCAAATCTTTTTAGGTGAAACTTTAAGCAGAGTTGGTAAACTGCCACTCGTCTTTACGCAAGAATTAGTCGACACGTGCAGAACAATGATAGAATTTATCTTACAAATAACTCTTTTGCAGCCAACAATATAATTGATCATAGGCAAGTATCATAGATGCCACAACGATGCGGTGAAAAGTTTTAGAAAGATAGTCAATACGCAAATGTTAACATTAATAGCAAAGAAACTTGCCAGTTATAACACTGTTCCTCCATATGTGAGAAAACTGGCTGTCCCCACCGATTCAGATTTACATGGACTGGCTTTTGGTGACAGCCAGGTTTCTCTTTCTAAGAATGTCACCTGATTCGATTTGATACGAAGTAACAAGGTCTCACTTTAAATTTTTAGCTGAATTATTTATATATTTATTTTCATCATCAACTTTTCATGTTTTTGTAGAAATTAAATCGACCGATTTGTATTGTGTGTTTGAAACGTACAAGCATAAAAATCACATTTCAGACTTGCGTTTGAATGTTTCCAAAACCCTTTTGACCGACATCATCATAAAAACACTACTGCATATGAACATCATCATGAAAGGGTTCTTTAGAGTTCTGACGTGTATTGTCTTAACTCTGTACGTATTTTTTTTATAGCACAGTTCAAAGGCGATACACGTTAACGACAGGAAAATGGGACGACCTAAGTAAATACAAAAGAATTCGATGCAAACTCTTACCCCAATTAGCTCTAAATTCAAATCTAGTTCCGGTAAGTGTTTTATTGTACTTTCTGCCAAACTCTGTTCTATAAACGTTTATTCAGTGTTCAAAGCATATTGTGGACGTGTGTGTGCTTATACATGATGTTGTATTTTGATCAGTGTCATAATAATTATGCACCCAATTAGATTCCAATTCCTCCTTATAAATTCTTTGAATTATGATGTGTGCTATGTAGACGTCTTGTAGATGATGCATTTCATCGTTTTGGGGGTACAGTTAGCTACTGAGAGATAACCAAAACTAAGTAATAAGCTCTCACATCGTATGGCTCACATACGTTTGACGTAGTTTGGCTTTTACGTGCTTGTAAGTGATATTATTTTGAAGATGCAGACAAACATTTTTTTTTATTTCCTCTGAAATCAGAGCGTCAGAGCATGTCAGAAGTTATGGGGAAGCTTTGAGAGAGTCAGGAGAATGGTAGATGGAGACGGGCATGAAACAGATTGTATCTAATTGCTGGCCATAGATGATTCATGAATAAAACACACAGCATTATGGTCTGTCAGGTTTTAATGAGATGCTTGTAAGAGTGATTTCTCAGTCTCTCAGATTATAATCACATCTTCTACATAATGTTTCACACGGACTCTGATTCACGACTAAAAAGTCTGATTTTTCAATGCTTAAAAAATATAAATTGAGAAGAATTGACTTCAAAGCTCTAAACGAATGTGCATATGGTAATTTTATGGCCGCATTTTCACTATGCACAAGTGGGATACTCCATTTTCCCTTCACGACAGGTGACTCGAAATGCATGAGGAGGTGATACTTCACGAAATCCATATTTACACATAAATTCAACAGTATCATCTGTTTTAGAATAATACTTTTTCTTATCTTCCCATCTTAACTGTATCTTATGTAATTCCATCATTTCTTGTGATATTACACATGCATCTGAAGGTAAAAAAAAAAGAACATAAAACATTAAGTCGTATACAAATATTTTCCACAGAATTTCACACTTTCACATAGACTCTTCTATGTGTCCAAAATTTCAGTCTCAGAACCTTTTCCAAAACAACTCAGTGATTATCCATCATGTGCATTTAAGTCATTCTACACTCTTCATGATGTAAAAATGAGGAACTGTGTTTAATGTGTGATAATCAAAGATTCCTAATGTCAGTGATCATCTGAAAGCTTTCACGAAAAAATCTTTGGTTGCTGTTGTTGCTTGTTAAGAATCTTTCAAATGACATCTCCTCATATATTACTGCTTGGTAGTCAAGCATTCGATAGAATGCAAAACATCACAGTCATTACACTGATTTTCCCAGGATCCATGAAAATGTTAACGTCCTTACCTATGCATTTTGGTGGTTCTGACCACCGTCCATTTGTACATGTGATTTTCTTGTTTCCCCGAAGCTCATACAAGTTCTGGCACTGGTACTCAACGGACGACCCCGGAGGGTACTCCGCCACCGAGAATGTGGTGATATCTCCATTGTCAATAGATGGTGCGGGCCCACATTTTCCTGCAGAGTCTAAAAAACATGTTATTTGATTTGTAGAGAGATCACAGAAGGACACAGGTTAAAGTAAAACAAATAAAAACATAGCACAATATGTAATATTAAGACTTTGGTTTTCTGACAAAATGTTAATGGAAGAAATTTTAATCTCTTAAATTGAGAGTCAAACACTAAGACCTTTCTCACCAAATCTGAAGGCATCTATAAAACAGAAACAAATACGTCTGCTTTGCAGTATTCCAGTGTTAATCAAAATGGTTTTCTTAATGAGTGTGTGCCGGACTGGTAGATGGCAGAGATAAACAAAGGAAGATTCTTGTTCTCACCTACATGTACTACAGGGTCTATCGGGTCTCCAGCCATGTTTTTTTGAGTTTTCATTTTTATTACAAAAGAAAAAACAACTCCCTCCATAAAATTAAAATATCACAAATTTCTATATTGTGAAACAGATTTTCTAACTTCCTATTCTGGACAAGACGAGGAAGGAACATTTCTGCTTATTCCTTCTGCCACGTATAACTCAAAATTCTGAACATATCATAAAAAACAACAGAAGAGATTGCGAAAGATGCAGAAAAGAAGTCGATCTGGTTATAGACCTTGAGATTCGAGGAAATACACTGAGTGAGTTGTTTGTTTCATTTGGCCTTGTACATATCACTGGGTACAAAGAATGAAACTCAGAAATGATACCGAGTTTATGAAAAGATAAAGTCCCAAGAAGAGCCTAATTGCTGTAGGCAAATGTCCAGAAAAGGAACAGTCTCTTCAAGAAAGAAACAATTTTGTGCCATACTCCACTCGCTCTAGAAAAACACCATGGAAGAAGCCTAAGACCAGCGTTCCTCCTCCTTGATCAGCGGCTGCCGGTCAGGGGCCTCGACCTCCAGGTAGGCCATCACCCTCAGGGAATAAGACGCCTCTGCCCTTAATCCTATAAGCTTAAGTTAGAATGACATAAATTACTCACTTGGAAAATAGACAAAAACAAAAAACTGAATAAACAGAGTTTCAGGGAGCCATGGGAAGAAGGCCAAATTTGAGACCTAGAAAGCGAAAAGAAAGAAGTAAAAGATGAAAAAAAAAAATCCAAAAGTAATAGCTGAAAATTTCCCAAATTGCATATGAGGAATAAACTCATATATTTTTTTAAAAGGGGAGGGGTTGCATGGGGTGAGGGGAGCTCAAACAAGATCAAAGCAGAGAAATTCATGTCAAGATATATCATAATCCAAATGGTGAAAACTGAAGAAAAAGGAAAAAGTCTCCAAAGCAGCTACATAGAAATTATACGATACTCTATGCAACCAGAGAGAGAGACAACGTTGTTCAAGTTCTGGAGAAAATAACTGTCAACCCCAAATTCCATATCCAGTGACACTGTCCTTTAGAATTAAAATGAGAAATGGTTATTCTCAGAAGAAGGAAAACAGGGAGAATTTATGTCCCCCGGACCTACCCTTAAAGAATTGCTCAAGGAACCTTCGAATCGAAAGGAATCAATGGCAGAAGGACGGCTCCGCCTTTAGGAAGAAAGAGAAAAGAATGGACTTGATATGAAGAGGGGTAAATGTAGTAAGAGCGCCTTTTTTCTAACGAATTGGTGCAAAATGAAATCCTGTGACATGTGTTAAAATAGAGAGGGGAAATACTTAAGATATTTCTGTTTCAAATGTGGGGAGAGTATGCGGGCCTAAGAAGAAGTAAAGTTTGCACATGTCGCTTGAAGTGGGGAGTGACAGCCCACACACATCCATCTTGCGGGAGTGAGAATCAGAGCCAACAGGCACAAAACAACTCAGAAAATGGCTGACCTGGGCCCAACATACCGATCATGATTCTAAACGTAAGAGGCTTAAAGATGCCAGTGAAAAAGACTGAAAATAACTGGGCGGACACACAAACAAGACCCCAGCACTGGCTTCAAACTTGAAAATGCAGGTGGATTTGAAAGAAAAGCTTGTGGAAAGCACACACCAGGCCAAAGTCTATTAGAAAACCAAGAGGGGGCTGATAAAACCTCTCCTTTGGAGGTTTTCTAAACCCTGAATGAAAAGCGTCCTGTGAACAAGTTCACAGGCTGATTTTTTCCCTGCAGGAATTGCCTGGGTGAGCTCAGCCGGTGTCGTGCCTTTAAGGTGAAGCCACAGGCACAGGAAACCCGGGTCAACCCCGTCTGTCACTCACACCCGCTGTCTCGTCCGCATCCCAAACTGGAGCTCCACTGGTCTGGCAACAACACAGTCTGAAGGGTCTTTAGCACATTTCTTCCTCAGGAAACACTGAGTTTTGTTTTGTTTTGTTTTGTTTTAATACTTTAGGTGGAGGATTTTCCATGATTGCAACTCTTTTTCTAATCCGGTGAGAGTCTTCTTAAATAAATGTATCATATTACCGATTCAGTCCCCAAAAAGAATCGGATTTAAGAACCACCATTTCATTTGCATTAAAATATTTCATTCCATGGGAACTACTTCACTATGTTTTTATATCAACATATTTTGGCCCTAAGATATATTCTCGAATTGGGGGCAGGGATGAGATACTGTACCTTTGCACTGAGGTGGTTCTGTCCATGTTCCATTTAAACATGTCACTTCTACATCCCCAAATAGTTGCAAGGACTTGATGCATTCATAACGTACTGTGTTACCATGTAGATACCTGGCCTTCTTGTATAGTATGTTAGCATTTTCCACTGTGGGCGGATTCGTACAGGAAGCATCTGAATAGAAAAAAGAAAATGGATCTGTAACAAATGATTGTTTTGAGTAGTAAATCAACAAAAGAGATTTCAAATATATTTCCAGAAAGATTCAAAATCCAATAGTTAATCTGTCATGAAAGACTGCTAATTTTCATAAATGTATAGGTAAGATTTAAAACAGGACATAAATCGATAATTTTTGTAAGATTTAAACTTTGATACCTTAAATCTTTCTCCTCTCCTCTCTAAAAGGTTAATAGATATTTGTTAGGTCAATGAAAAGGATGATTTTTCTGGATGGTTTTCCTTTCGAGTTTAGTAAAATAAATATTATAAATTACATAAAGTCAAAATGAATTTATAAACCACGAGAAACTCATAGCAAAGAGATTATTTGACATCAGAATTTCTTTTTCACTTCTTTTACGAAACGTAATATTAGGCCCTTAAAAAATAACCACAAAAGTAGACACTTCCTCAGAGAATAAGTCAAGAAACAAAACCTCATAGACAGACAACAGTTTAATGGTGACCAGAGGGAAGGAGGGTGTGGGGGGAGGCAGATAGGGTCAAGGGGCTCAAACATATGGTGACAGAAGGAGATTTGATTTGGGGCGTGAACACGCGGTGCAATATCCAGAGGATGTATTATTGGATTGTACAATTTTACTAAACAATGTCACCGCAATCCACTTAATAAAATTATTAAAAACTATTACGAGTTAAAACGAGAAACAGTTAACGTACTCAGAATACCGTAGTTGAAGGAGGAAGATGACATAAGAACCGCACAAAAGGAGTCGTGGAAAAATCAAAGTTAAATCAAGGCGTGACATGTAAAGACACTCTTCAATGATTTGGGGGGGCCCACGTGACACTACGAAGAGCAGCGTATAAGAGTCGGGTGGCTCTGAAAGATCACAGGCGATCGCTATGGTTCCCAAACTGAAGGGTGCGTAGAATCCCCTGGGAATTGTTAAACCAGGGTCGCGAACCCGGAGTTTCTGACTCTGAGTCTGGAATTTGCATTTGCATCTGAAACGACTTCCCACAAGATGCTGATGCTGCTCTTGCCCGGGCCACAGTTTGAGAACCACGGGGCCCTGTGTTCACCACCCGGTCCACGTTCCACGTCTCACGTGATTGCGGACACCTTGTTGACCCGGCCTAAGGCATAATCCATTTCTTCATGACGCTGGAGGCCATTTTGTTATAGTACTTAAGATGTCTTTATAAATACATTTTGAAATTTCATCCAAGTACCTCTGCATGTTGGCCTTCCTATCCATCTTCCCTTAAGACACTGTATAGTTTTGGGTCCTTCCATTTGGTAATATTGCTCACATCTATAAATCACTTCTTCTCCTGACTTATACGACCTCTTCCTCTGCGGACCTACACGGATGGCTTTGTCGAAACTGGGCGGGGCAGGACATACTGCTTCTGAAAGGAAAAATATTATGCATTTGTTCAATAAATATTTAAAGATACATAATGGCCAATATCTCATCCTAGAGTAATAGGTACATATCAAACCATGATGCTACTGTACAATATTTTTCTTACAACTAGCAGTCTTGACTTAATTAAATTGACTGAATCTACATTTCTTGAAAGCATAACACGGGAATGGTGATATTAAAATCTGAAGAGATATGGACACAGGTGATGCTTGAGACCAAACTTCTCATATTCACATTCCTATTTGCCCATAGAGTCTACCGATATTATCTACGTATTTCTAATTTTTGCTTGTCAAAAATCTATTTCCATAATTATGCCAAATATATTAGAAAATTATATCTTTATAAGGAGATAAACTAAGAGTAAATTGAATGGTGATGACACCGATGAGCGTGGGCCAACTGCGATAGAGAATCAGAGAGAAAAAGTCTGAGAATGTGCATCTGAGCACGTCGAAAGTACAGACAGACAAGCTGACGTCGAAATGAAATAATTCGTCTCCGGGAGGCAAAATAAAATAATCTTGCTCATGTTGCCAAACTTTTCTTATTATTAGGGCTATCGATTCTCTACCAGAATCCAGAACATTCCAGAGATACTTTGTTGAATTCTCAAATTACCACTTAGTTTCCTATTTGTATCAGTAACGCTCGGAATTAAAGATATCTGTCAGCCTTAGAATAGAATTGAATACACTGTACTTGTGCAGTCTGGTGGATGGGACCATTTTCCTCCCAAGCATTTTATAGATGCAGGTCCTTCCATGTCAAAACCTGTGAAACAGCGGTACTCAGCTACTTCTCCAAATTCATAACTGCTGATATGATTAGGTACAGAGCCATTTGAAATTGAAGGTGGTGGTCCGCAAGGAAGTCCTAAAAAATAAAGAGAGAGAGAGAGAGAGAGAGAGAGAGAGAGAGAAAAGAAAAGAAAGAAAGAAAGAAAGAAAGAAAGAAAGAAAGAAAGAAAGAAAGAAAGAAAGAAAGAAAGAAAGAAAGAAAAACAGTATACTTCAATAACTTTGAAACTGATTTTATGTACCAATTGTCATATTTGGTACTTTTATTTGAAACAAAATGATCGCACAGAAGCCAGCATCACACAACAGAGAAGGAACACAAAAGCTTCCTAAAGCCACCGTGTGGTGTGTGTCCACATCAACCTGACCAAGAACTTGAAACTAAAAATGTCAATATCTTCATGAATGGAGCTAGCAATGCTTCTATAAGCAATCATGGATAATAAAAGGAAACACATTCAGAATTAATCATCTTAAGAAGAGTACCAGATTTTATAAGAAATCAGAACGGATACTGGAAGAAGAACATAGGCGTTTAAAAACCTAGTGGCAGAGCATCTACTACAGATACGGAGGAATACCCGCTGGTGTACCTATGTGAACAGGTTGATTTAATTTAACTGTACACTCAGTTTTAGTATCCCCAAAATGCCAGAATTAAGTGATTTCATTGGACCAATGAAATTAGCACGAATAGGCTCGATTTGATTATGCAAAAATTGTTTGGTAAATATGTAATATGTGAATGCTACATTACTGCATACACATAAATGGTTTTATATATTTAGAAATCTAAAGGGTTACGTGTCATGACTTTGATGACGATTGACTACTTGAATGAATTGTACCAAAAACAGAATTCTAGTTTGCCTGGGGTCCTTACCTACACACTGAGGCGGAGAACTCCATTTTCCCATGTTGCATGTTATACCATCTTCTTCAGATAGCCGGAAACCATCTTCACAGATGTAACTTAATTTGGTGCCATGTGCATAAGGCTTGGGTTCAGATGTTCCATTCCTTTCTTCCGAAGATCTAGATACATTAACGGTTCCATGTTCTATGTGAGGTGGTTGAGAACATGGATATTTTTCTAGATGTAGAACAGAGATCAAAGGATCAATCACAAAGATAACGTTTAAATCGAAAAATGAAATCGAACACTGTTCCGCATATTGGAACAAGGATAACTTGAACAAATTAAATGATTTGAAAACTAAAAAGTATCTGAAATTTGCAAGAATGCATGTCTCCCTAGTTCACTTGAGGAGTAAAATGTGCATAAACAAAAACCGTATCTGATAATTACACGGTAACCCAAAGTTTTTGTCTGTGTTCGTTTCACACTCAGAGTGGAAGAATTATGATTGAGCTGTGGACCTAGATCGTGACTTGCTGTTTCACGGTGAGCGGAACAGGAACAGAGAAAGCACAGAGGACTCTGAACCTCCTGGAGAGAAGGTTAAAAGGCAAGTTCCGTGCTACTGACCGACACAGTGTGGGACTGATTGCCATGTCCCATTCTTGCACACGATTTCTTCTCCTCCCCGAATTAGAGCATTTTCTTGACAAAGAATAGATATTTTGTCTCCATCTTGATAATTCACCGTAGTTGTCATATTTCGAGCTCTGGGAATCCGAGGTGGAGGTGGACATCTTTGTACTTCTAAAAGTATTAAAATTAAATTCCTTGATGAAAAATCATAAGTTAAAAGTAATAAAAGGACAGTTCACTAAATTAAAATGTCAGTAATAACAGATTCTAAAAGATCAAATTATAGCGCCGTGTTCTATGTTTAAATATGTCATACTTTTCAGCTTGTTTAGCACTTAACATATCACATTTGGTTTCTATTCTCCAGGCCTTCTCTGTAGATTCTTCCTTTTATTCTTTCTGTGACCCATCTTGCATTATTTATGTAAAGTCTATGATAATGAATTTGAATATTAGGACGCTCTGCCTGAATCACTCACTCCAAAGCAGGCTCTGAATAAAGATGGAGATCACATTTTTTCTTATAGACAACCATGATCAAATGCATTGCAATTAGAGGAAAACCCTCACAAGAACGTAACTGGAGAAAACATACCAGATTTCGAGATTAACTATAAAGCTATAATTATTAAGGCCATGTGTGGGGAGAAGCATCGATAAATGCACGAATAGAGGGCCCAAAATAAGTCATCATTTCCACAGTCGATTCATTTCCATTCCAGTCTTTCCCACCCACAGTGCTAGAACTGCTGGCTCTCTACATACAAAAAAGAGCATTGTCTCTTATTTTACACCATACTCAAAATTAATTTAACGTGGCAGATACACCTAAATATAAATGTAAAACTATAAAGCTTCTAGAAGAAAATATCGACAAACACGTGTACTCTACACCTGGACATATTATTCATTCCTGCATATTCTAGGCCCTTGGGAATTTTAAAAACATCGAGGAAAGTGAGCCAAGGTGCCCTACTGTTGGAGAAGAGAAATAAAGTTATGGAAAGTGGAAAAGAGAGTGAACCCCGTGTTATTGGAACCAGTGGTGACAACGTGACTCAGAATTTCCAAGACAGATGGAGATAAACAAATAGATGACTCAACAGATACATCCGTAGATTGATACCTACAGAGACAGACACATTCATCGATAGTTAGATAAATACATAATAGTTATAGGCACAGGCAGAGGCACATTTGTAATATAAGAAATTAGAAGCGATGGTGTTCCAGCAGTGACCAGCATACCTACTGTCCAGATGTAAATTTAAGGCCACCACATTTCTGGGTGGTTTGTTTTATAGCTGACTAATGCACATGACAATTAATATTTAGAAACAGTGTTTTGGTCATTTTCTAAATTACCTTCCGATTTTAAAATTACTTGTAACGATGAGATAAAAAAAGTTAAAGACGCAAAGAGACTCCTCTTACGAGAAAAGAGGACTTAATTAATTTTGAAAATGTTATACACAAGAGCTTACCTGTGCAGGTTATTTCGGGATCCCATCTTCCATTTATGCAGACTGAATATTTTTGTTTTGATTTTCCTTTACATGTGTAACTTACATTCATATTATGGCCGTAATTAATCTTATCGGAGAGGTGTGCCTCAATTACAATTGATCTTGGAAATTTACACATCGCAAGTTCAGCTGTTGCTATAAAATAAAAATATTCCCTGAAAACACTAATTATAAGAATTCAAGTAACTACTACAAAAAATACCAGCGATAGAGTCAATAGTATCATGAAATTAGAATGTATGCCTATGAATTCCACCGACGAAGCCATTCCTGATCATACGGCATGAGATGGGCTATTACGTATGGACGTAGGCCGTCTTGAAATTTTAGAGAAAATATCCATCGTAAAGACATTTTTTCCTTTGGGGATCGGAAGAGCATAGAGGTGCACTTTCTGGATGATCTGTGTAGTGAAGAGTCATCACATGACTAAACTTGGTCCCATTGGAAATTGTGCAAATGTTCACACCCATTTGTTTCTCTACATTATATTTAACCCACAATCTTAAAATGTTAAAATAAAAACAATTCTCTGTGGAAATAGAATATATGAAGTTGTCTGTTTAATGATGTTTTCAATAAAGTTGATGTAAGATAAAGATCAAAGTTGATCTAAGATGTAATATACAGAATGTGAAAATTTAAGCAGAACTTTTGCATGACCACCAAAAACAGAAGAAGAAGACGGATGTTTAAGTCATGAGCTATTTTGTATAGATACTCCTAGAATACTTAGAAGCTAGTTTATGCACCAGATCATCCTGTAATCCCATCATATTGTAATGCCATAATAAATCTTTGCTGGCTCCACTATGAGTTACATGTAGACAACAGAAGGTTTTTCATATAGCTACGTGTTTCAAAAATTCGATGCAGGTGGAAATCCTTCTTTAGTTTGCTGAAATGTCAGGTCCTAGGTAGTGTTTTTTAAATAATTCTTTAAGAAAATAAACCTCTCGTGAAGAATGAAAAGCTAGGCTAGAGGGAGATACAAAATAAACACTGAGGAAGAAATTTTGGTCATATGTTTATGTATAAGTAAATTTAGTTTCACACATATAAAGATAAACAATGTTAATATCAGAACAGATCTGCAAAATTCTATTGCTAGCTTCTGTTTTTCCTCTGTAGACACGTATTGAACAACAAACAACAGATGTTTCTCTGTAACTTATGACCTAACATTTTTAAGAATATCTGTAAATTTCAAAAAAATATGGTTGCAAATATAGTTTTTTACAATACAAATATTGAATTTTTATTGAATGTGAAATTGAAAAGTGTATTCTCACCCACACACTGAGGAAGTTGGGTCCACATTCCCCTAACACACGTAACTGAGCTGCGTCCAATCATTACAAATGTTTCTGTGCAGTTGAACTCTACCGATTCTCCATGATGATAGGGAGGGGCAGATGACACCGCATAGCCATTGGCAAGTTCTGGCACAGTGCCACACGTACTGTCCTCCTCTGTGAAAATGTCACAGACACATGTTCATCTCTCAAATACAATTCATGTGATTATATGAATATAAATGCAGTGTTGACTCAAGTTTAAGTATTAAGCTTTCGGATACATTACCAACACAGATGGGCAAGTCTGTCCATTGACCATCAACGCACTGAATGTGGTTAGAACCCTTCATCAGAAACCGAGGATTGCAGACATAGCCCACCACTTCGCCGTGTGCATATTCTTCTCTAGGTGTGTTTTTAGCTTCCCCATTGAGGAGCGAAGGACGTGGGCCACAAGACTGGACTTCCCCTGTGGTAGAAATACTGCGTAATTGATGGCGAAATTTTTTAATTTACAACTTAATATCCAGTAAAATGAAGATATTTTTTCCTTTAATTAATTTGTTATTTATTATCTAACTTATTATAGCATTGTATTTTTAGGAGAGGCAACCTTTAGTTGACCTCACAGATTGCAAGAACCTTGTCAGCTTACAGTCCTCTATCTTTATTTTTTACGCCTACAGCACCTGTCTTCCTAGGGGGGGTCTCCCATCCAAGTACTAACCAGGCCCGACCCTGCTTAGCTTCCAAGATCAGATGGGATCGGGCTTGTTCAGGGTGGCGTGGCCGTAGACTATTGTAGCATCCTTAAACCAAGGAGGAAGAATGGTGTTTATCCTTGATTTCTATCTCCCAGTTTTATTATTTATATGAACTCGTTTTTTTGGGAAGTATATTTCAGCCCAGAAAACATGTTCAGTATTATAGGTATTCTAAAAATACACGCAAACCAATTAATGAATATGTTGTGCAACTAACAGTGACATTTATATTCCACAGAAACATTTTATCAAAACCTTTTGAAAATATACCATCATTGGAGGCGAGCATTTGATAGATATGTTTTAACTTCGATTGTCATTCATGTGGTTGAACTGACCATAAGTTGCATGAATATTGTTTAGACACTCTCAGTGAGGTGAGGCCCATGCTGATCAACATTTCCAATCTTAATGGTAGAATGGTAGGCAAAAAAGGATGACCAAAGCCATCTGTCCATCGATAGACACAACATATGTATCAATGGTTCCTTCCAATACATATTTCAAAAAGCCACTGAAGATAAATTTCTTGTGTAAGGAAATCTGAGGTGTCTAGTACCAAATGCATGTCCTCAGGTATATCTGGTTTAATGCACCAGACACACAGGAAGCCAAGGAACCGAGGAAACCAGTGTGATAACTTAAATTCGAATTCTTGTTTCAGCGACTCTCGGATACTCACCTTTACATGTAGGAGGACTAGGGGACCACCCAAAGTGGTAGCACTGAACTGAGTCACTTCCGACAATTTTAAGTCTGTTTCTGCAGGAGAATTTCAACACGTCTCCAACCTTATATTTGATTTTCTTGGGCTCAGCAATTACATCTTGTTCTATATTGGGAACTCCGCATTCTTTTTCTATAGAACAGGTCAAATAATTTAATGAGAATATATCATTCATCATTGCCAAAGTGAATTTTCTATGTGTCATGTAAGAGTGAGGTGCTAGGTGTTGCATATCCAGTGAGGCATCAGATAAATCTTCTTCTTTGAAAAACATTATCTATTAGGTTTTATACATCCTTTAAATTCACATGGGACTCATCGAATAGCTATATATGTGTCCCGAAAATTTATCTATAAAGTCAAGTTGCTTATGATAGTGTATCTGATTCTGATTTCATTACTGACATTTATAAAATTTAATGTTGCATTTTTTTGTATTATCAAAATATAAAACTATTCTCTCATATTATAAAAACACTAATGATGCAATTTTCACATTGCATAAATAAAAACTGGTATTTTTCTTTGATATAATTGAGGAACCAGAACATACAAGAGAGGCATTTCTAATATATTTCAGTTGATAAACATTAAGTCACTGAATTAATATTTTATGTGAATAAATCAAACTGAAACATAAAATAAAATAAAGAAATATGTCCAAGACCACGTAGGTAGGCATATTCTAGGTGTCCTGAATATTTATATAATATACAACACTCTCTTCTTATTATATCTATAATTTTTATTGGCTGTTATTAAATGGTCGATTATTCCGATTCAAATTAGAAATGTGAAAAATTACCCCTTAAGATTGATAAAAAACTGTGAAATTTATGACATCGCTCGATTATAACAAAAGATGCATTTTTCTGATTTGGAATCTTCCTATCTTGGTAATTACCGTGTAAAATTAACACCTGGAAATTAACAATTAGAATTATACCATAAAGAAAATTCATACTATCTAAAAGTGAAGTATTAACACATAATCACAGAAGTGGACATAAGTTAACTATTATTTTAAAGTAAAGCCACGCAAAAAATCACTCGATAACGTTGCTTTTCTGTTTCTTCCGATGTTGAGCTTTGTCGCTAGTTGAGATCACACTCTAATGAACGCCACTGGAATTCCTCTCCTCAGATTCGATTCCAATATTCCACAAAGCAATTCTCTCATTTGTATGTGTCTGTTTAGATATTATGTGCTCATTTGATATGAATTCTTTGTCTCATCATATTGTGAAAAATGCCACCTTAACTACTCCCTATCCCCAACCCCACCGACAAAAGGATCTTGGCTTTTAGCTTTATCCGGCTGTTACATTTACATAAAGATAATAACTAAGAAATGTGATTTACAGAAGAGTCTGGATGAGCATACCCTGAATTAGAGAGATTTATCTTTATCCAAAAGTCACAATCCTGAACCCCCACACTGATTCTCGGAAATGTTAGCATGGACGTTTCACACTGAAGTGTGCATTTATTTAAAGTTGCTGCAACATTGTTCGGCTGAAGTGGTTTATGATAGAAATTCCTTGGCAATCTCTCCCCAGAAAAGAGAACTTCCGGGATATTTGACAAAAACTCAAATATCAGCCAATCAGGTGCAATTTTCTCCTACATGGTTAAGGAGAGTTCTTTGAAACGAACACTAAACTCTTATTTGTTCAGTTCTTGGAAACCTTATTCGTGCTGGCACATCCCTACCAATGTGTTCACAGAGTCATCCGTTTTATGAAATTTTCAACAGAAAGCCAGCCACATTGGCCACGTCGGTTTCTACTGTCTGTCTGTGTCACTCCAACTCCCTCTCTTTCACGTTTTCCTGTCATGTATAGTGACATCGGAAAGGCCATGAGAATCATACATTATTTTGCATTCTTTTTTAAAGGAGGCTGCTCAAAATGGTAGAAGCTTCGGGCTTCGTATAAACCGGATCTAGCTCTAATTAATTCCTCGCCCCTGAAAACTCGGTGTCATCTTAAACTCATTTTCACTTAGAATAAAATCCAAACCCTTTATGATCCAACTGTTGCTGACACTTCGAACGTCATCTGTCTCTCTTCCATCACCAATTCAGACTCCAAGCTTTACGGTCTCAAAATATTTTTAAATAGGTCAAGTTCTTTGCTATGTCGCTCTTACGCACGCTCCTCTCTCTATACAGAATGGTTTTCGAACTTTCTATGCAGAGATGCCTTCCTATAAGAAACAGAACCCTCGATCTCCTCCTATTTGTTAAGTCTCTGATTCTTTTGTTTCCTTGAACACAATTATCTAAAAATATATTAAATATTTTTATCATCGGGTTCATTGTTTGGTTTAATTATTTTGTCTTCATACTGGAATGAAAGTTCTTGTAAGGCAGAATTCTGTATTTTTTCCTGTTTTCCCTTAGCCTATTTCTAGCCCACAAAAGGTGTTTGTTGACAGTAAGAATGAAGCACATTTAACTGGGCCCTCGTCACTGCTCAGCGTGTCTACCTCATCTCGATAATAAACGCCCTGTGCGTGTGCGTGTGTGTGTGTGTCCGTGGGCAGGTGTGTCTGCACGTGCAGGTGTGTGTGGCACGCCACAGGCAGGCTGTGTCCAGGTGGTCCAGCGGGTCTGCGCGGGTCCGGTGTGTGTGTGTGTGCACGTGTGTGTGTGTCCAGGTGTGTGTGTGGAGCGTGTGGAGTCCAGGCGCAGGTCCAGCGCGGAGGTGTGTGTGTGTGTGTAACTGGTGCTGGTCCAGGTCCGGTGTGGTCTCAGGAGGGTCCAGTGGTGTCCGGTGTGGGTCTGTGCGTGTCCAGCTGGTCCAGGTGTGGGTGGGGTGTGTGTGCAGGTAAAGGCCAAGAAACCAGGCAGGCTGGCAGGCAGGTGTGTGGTGTGTGTGTGTGTGTGGGTCTGAAGTGGGTCTGAAAGTGGTCTGCAGTGGGTCTGTGTGGGTCTCTCTGAAGTCTCTGTGTCAAACCTTTTCTACCAAGCTCGTGTTTCTCCTCCCCCTTCTCCCTTACACCGCTCACTCTCCCATGAGTTTGTCTCAGATTCCAAAGGAAAATGGAAGCGGTCAGTCCCGATTCTCCACACCGTCATGTCACACGTCCTTTTGCCTTCCGTTCTCGTGTCCGGAGGCCGGAAGTAGCCCCGGAAGTTGACACAAAGCGTGGCTCTCCCACGGAGGCTCTGCTTCCCTCTCCCGCCCGCCTTCCCAGGAGACCCGCCTCAGGTGCTCAGCCTGCTTCCCTGCTCCCCATGTCTCCTTCGGCATTCTCCAGGCAATCAAGTCTCCCATCTTTTTTTTTTTTTTTTTAAAAACAAACAAACAAAAAACGATTCCCTTCAGTGCATAGATTCCTCTAGCAATACTCTGTACATCGTGGCTCCTGACACGGCCAGCTCCCTGAAAGGGTTATGCCCATACGCTGCTTTAGATTTCTAATCATCTGTCTTTAGCACGTTCTGTGTACGTTCTGCTCTGACTGCTCCATCCCAAACTGTTTCTGAACCACTACTGTCGGCTTCTCTGTAGCCCAAACTGCCATATTTTTGCAGTCTTCTAACTGACATAGCAACTGAATTAGAAGCATTCACTACTGTAACTATCATCATCATCATCATCATCATGTGATTAGATTACAGTATCCTTGAGATGATACAGGTACTGTGGCAAGAACTTTATATGGAGAATTTAGTCGAATAACCAAACATTCATTTGAAATATCGGAACATTTGTAAATTGTGAAACATTTTACACAGGAGAAAGAGTGAGCAGAGCTTCAGATGCGCTTAGCTGTGGCCCTACGATGCATGCTTAGCCAGTCATGGAGTAGAACCAGAGCCCGTCCGGGCTCACCCCACGGGACTCCCTGCTAACCCAGCTCTTAGACTTCCTTTCCGTTAATCAGTCTTTTCTCTCCACATCTACGACAACACTGATTCTGACTTTTTCCTTCCGATTCTCTGAGTCCTCCCCTTGTTTTCTGTTTGCCTCCTGTTCGTCTCCTGTCTGACATCTACATGTTGGAACGCTCTGGGGCTCAGTCCTGAGCTCTTCTTTCTCATTCCGTATGCTTTCCCAGTGTGAGGCCATCCTTTGTACGGTGAGAACTTCACCTGTCTATCTCCTGCCTAGACATATAGATTCGCCTCTGTAGTTGGCCCTCCAGTGTCGATGGTCCATGGGCAGTGCAACCATCACGTGCCCAAGTCAAAAGCTGAACTGATCCGCATGGTCTCATTCCTCCTGTCCGCTCCACCTTACAAAATCTAACAGGTGAGTCCCTTGATTATTACTGGCTCACACCGAACATTTAGTAACATTACCTGTGATTTCTACCACCAAAACAAATCCCAAATCTGGCCCCTGCTCTGCGTCTCCTCACCATCGCCCTACCCCAACCTCCACCTCAAGTTTTCCCACCACTTGAGTAGACTCAGCTCGCCCTGATATTTGCCAGTATTGTTTGGTTTTCAAAGCTTTGCACGCATACTGTTTGTTCCCTTGACTGGGAACACACTATATCCACTAGATTTCCACAGACCGATATTCTATTTCGAATCCCGGAAAATAGACAGCTGATTGGCAGACATCAAAGATACTCATGTAATGGTCCAGAAAACTCGTCCAAGTCGAAAACTAAACAGCTTCTCAGGACCCGTGGAAATGAACACTCAAAGTGGGAGGTGAGTGTTCATTTCTGCAGAAACTCGGGAACAAAGTAGCTAAGGACATTGTAAAAAAAAAAAATAGGATTTTGGTAATGAGTGCCCAGCTTTACATAATATAATAGCCCGCATTTAGAATAACTAAAAAAGGATGCTTTTCTCACAAATCTATGATGTGTGTGGACCGTAGAAAACTCAGCCTCAATGTACTGGGATAAACAGATGATCCTCTTTGAGCTTCAACACAGCCTCTCCTCCCTGTTCGCATTAGATGTTTTCAATCATTGTTCCTTTACAGTGACTCTACGGAACTCAAATTTGTTTAAGAAAATAAAACGCTTCAAATAGATTTGGGGAATTTTGGTAATCCCGAAAGAAAAAGAATACCTGAGGAAAAGTACTTACCGCGACATGTGGCTGTGTCAGACCAACCATTGTTACCACATTGTATGCTACCTCTGGTGTGTCCATCTCCATTTTTATATCCATCGTGGCATTCATAGACCAAGTTGTCATTGACCTTAAACCACGTGGCATCACCTGTGGCTCTGGCATTCTCAAATATTGGCATGTCACAAGACTCTAATGCATAATAGAATTGAGGATTTCATTTCTAATATTATCGAAAGTACAATCTAATCGAGTAAGGAAAAATCTCTATCAATTAGAATGTACTAAGAAATTACATGATATAAAAAATAGCTAAGACTACCAGTAATGAATCTTTGTCTTAAAATAGTTACTCAAAATGGAAAAGTATGTTTGTATAAAGCTCCATTCTTATCACTTAACTCTAAAAAACATAAAATAAGAACATTTTTCTCAATGCAATTATACTTATGTATTCGTTCCATGCTAGCAATTAAATAGGCCATTATAGATGTCATAATTTTGTTTAGTAAAACAGAGAAGCATTCCATGAATTCAGATACCAAACTTATTAGCGCTTGTGACATATGTGCCAGAGAAAAGTGGATCAGTTGCACAAAAAGATTGATTTTCAACAACGAGAGTGAATTTTTAAACATTCTTAAAATTCTACTTCTGAACTAAATTTTAAAATTTACATGCTAACTTTTCCAAATATTTTCATAATGGCTGTGTATTCTTTTATACTTATTGAGATTGAATATAGAGGTATTTCGACATTTATAATAAGTATAAGAAAATAAAGTGCTAAACGATAGTCTCAATTCATACTAACACTAAACTTATGTGATGGTAATAAAAGTTTCAATAATTTATCTCAATTTTATAATGTGGTATGTAGCTGGCTAGAATAAAGCTTTAAAAAATAAAGCAAAACTATCCTAGTAAAAATAAGAACAATAGAGACCTTTTCTCTTCCCTAATAAGAGTGTTATAATGAATAAATGATCACGATTTAATATAAAATGAGTTTTATGAAGGGGAACCATTAGCATTTTTTTCTTTGGCTAGTGCTCATCGTAAGTATAAAAATTGAAAAAAAATGAAATGAAAACGATATAAGTAGATAATTTAAATATCCACTTCACTTAAAGTGAATCAAAAATCTCACTGCGTGGCTTTGGGATAAATAAGATACACTGAGCGAATTATCTTAGAAGATCTTCATAAACATCGAGGGAGTTGGGACAAGGGTCATCGGTCAGCACAGCGGAATCTGGTGCCACAACTGGTCAGGCTTTCTAAAGGAAGTGACTTTTCAGAAGAGGACGTACCCTACAGTATCAAACACGAATTACACAGGTTAAGTTATCCCAATATTATGCACTATGAACCTGTATCTTTACTTAAAAATATAACTTTATGTCTCGGAAGAAACTCTCTGACGTAACAGTTTGACCACCTAAAAACAGGTACCACAGGAAAGGAGTTTCAGGTAAAAGGAAGTGAGTTTACACCAGAATATACAAATGGCTCCCTAACGAGTTTCTAAATCATGGCATGTTCCACAGTGGAGAGAACTGAAGAGAAAGATAGACTGACGTTCTCATCTTAAAAAGTAAATAAATATATATTTTTTCTCAAGACGCTTCTACTTATTCTTCCAGTGGAATCACCTCAGCCCACCTCTCCCCCAAAAGAATTTGCTACAGTAAGCTTCTGTACCGTAGTCACCAGCGTCACAAACGCCAACGTCACGAATGACTTACTAATGCATCGGGGTTGAGCTGACCACCCACTCTGCAGACACCTAATCGATCCTGTTGTCTGACCATCTTCTGTTACATATCCACCTTTGCATTTATAGTGTGCTTCTTTATCTACAGGATATGTAGACTCTGATTCAGAAACAAATCCATTCTGAATGTCTAGATCCAATTTTGAACATGTCTCTAGAAGGGAGCGAGCACAAGGAAAAGATAAACATGTTGTCAGTAAACATTTTCGTAAGGACACAAATGATATTAACAGTGTAAAAAAAATGAGTCATTTGTAAATGAAAACTTAAAAAACCCTAATTATCTAAGGTCTTGTATCAGAGAAAATAAGCAATGAGTTTCCAAAGATACTAAGTGAAGATACTTTTAAAGTTTTTTTTGTTTTTTTTTGTTTTTTTTTTTGCAGAGAGGGAGGTACAAAGCAAGATTTAAAATACTCAGAGTCTCTTCTAAGAAGTGTGTGGAAACCTCTGTGTTTCGTGGGTCTGGACCCTATAACTTGCCGGAACCCAGCTAGCAGTGGGCCTTTCCCTGTGACTTATTTTAACTACTGCTAAGGGTTGATCTTACATGTTCTCACCACAGGCCAAAATGACTGGTCACCGTGTGAGGCGACAGATGTGGTAGTTAGCTTGATTATTTCATGACGTAAACAGACGTCAAAATGGCAAGCTGTACCCCTTAAACACGTGCAGTTCCTATTTGTCAATGATACTCCAAAAAAGCCAGAAAAAAACAAATTTCAAAAAATAAGAGAAGAAATTATATAGAAACTAACAATGGAGAAAATGTGTCTAGTTAAAAGATGATTCACTGAAGAAATTGAATAAAATTGATAAATATCAGAGAAGAATAATCAAGATACTTCCGGCCATAAGCAATGAGGAAACTGAGCTAAAACATGGAATCAGCCTCAGGGGGCTTCCATCGGGGGACACCGGGTAACAGTCGGTGCCCAGCTGGATTCCAGAGAGACAGTGGCAAATGATGTGAGCTCTATTCTGAAAGTAGCTGTACTTGGGGGAGACTCTCCCAGACTACAACACAGGAAGAGAAAACCCAAGCAGAAAACGTCAGTCGTATTGAGTAGAAGAACCAACGTGCAAGGTTCTCATCACTAGAAGTTGAACTCAGAGAACCAGAGAAGAAGAAACTATCGAATGGAAGAGTCTACGGTCTGCACGGCAACCCCTGGATTCTTGGGTCGAGTATTTCACATACTGGGGTCGGTCAAAACACGAGAACGGGTAAGGGACAACTGCCAGGGCGAGAAGTACCAGGGAACGGGAACGTCCCAGATGTCCAGAACACACATAAATTCGATCAGTCAGGATGGGAAGACCTCTTCAAACACAAGTCATTCAGCCCAGAGACCAGACGAGGCCTCACGCTGCTCCTAGACTAAGGGCTCCCCAAACCAGCCTTAGTGACGTTTAAAGACAAGCCTCGAATGGACCTGGTTGACCCGTGACGACCTTAGCCTTCCCAAACAAAAGAAGTCCTTGAAGTCGCCAAGCCCAAGATCCAAGGTGCACTTTAGGGCAGGGGTCACTCAGGTGCGTGAACCTGTTCCTCTCGGCCTCATCATCGCATCCTGTCGCATCCCATTGGATCTGGTTGCTGCGCTGAAGCGCGGAGCCCCCTCCGCTGGCTTCCTGGGCTCCCGCAAGATGCTCACACCCGTGGGTGAGGGACAAAACCGGTGTTCTTTACGCAGAAGACAACAGACATCCCTGTTGTGCCATCAGGCTGAGGATACCACTTTATGATTATGGGCATCCACTTTGACGTTCTTTTACTGGTTTTTCTTCACTAATGTCTATCAAGAGGCTCATTTGTTTTTTCAAAATACATATCGAAAAAAATTGCACCAGTATGTGTGTGTACTCATACACGCTAGGGAAAAGTGAAACCAAATAGGTCCATCGGCAGAATAAAAGTCGATGTCCACATCTTGCCACAGGAAGAGGTGAGTTTATAGGTGAATATTAGAAAATCACAGACAGACTGGGACGTCAGACCAGTTTACTTACTAACAGCGATGCACTTGGGAGGTGGGTCCCAGCCGCTCTCCGTGCAGGTCAGTGAGCTCTGCTTATTTTGAAGAGTGAAGCCTGGGTAGCAGTCGACTTTTATCGAGTCACCCTGTATGTGTTTTGTTTGACGGGATGGAGAATATCCATTTTCCAAATAATTGAAAATACATTGTCCTAAGAAACATAAAATGATCATTAAAAAAAATTCGTACATCTGGTCAAAATAGCAAATTAAAAATTATCTTTACAGTATTTAAATTGGAATTCATAAGCATCCAGAAATCATACAGCGCTTACGAAAAACTAAAGCTACTACCCAGTGTTCTTTAAGAAAGAAAAGTCAATATTCAATATCACTTGTCTGTAGTATTTATAATTTAAATATGTGTGAATGATATAGGTATTCTGGCACAGGATTCTTAGCTCTCCTGGTTTTTTAATGAAATGCTCCTCAGACGAGGAAGAACCTCCATCGCTTGTTACGCTCATAGGACTCGTCCCCTGACCTTGCTTTCGTCACACAGGCGTAGCTGTGCGCACGTGTGTTTCTCTCCACTCTGAAATTCGTAGTCGTGCACTGTTACGAAGGGGTTTGCTTACTGCGGCAGGGCACTGCTGGGGACCATCCATCCCGTGTACAAGTGATGCGGTCCCAGAATTCTTGTGATACAGTCACAAAGCCGGCATCACAGGAATAGTGAAACCATCTTCCTACAGTTACTGGAAAGTATAGTCTGTACACAGTTTCATGATATAGGCTTCCATGTTTTATTTTCGGAATATCACATTGCTTAACTGGCAATTAAAACAAACAAAAAAACAGCGTGAATAAGGTTTCACCTTAATATCAAACGAGAGATACATCGTTCAGTGGTGAATTACATTCTCTCATTAACATAATGACACTCGTCGCATTAGGGTTTCTAGGACAAAGAAAGTGAAGAAATTCAGATGGTAGAAATAAGGCGTGTTTGTGATCATTTCACAATACGTACAAACATCGAATCCTTGCGTGGCACACTCGAATGTAACATAATGTTGTATGTTGATTTGGTCTCGATAAACTGATTAATAAACACGTGATCGTTTTGTACATGACTGTCACGCACGAGCCAGCTGTCTCATGGTGATAAGAGCGCCCTCTCTGGGGTCACACTGGAAGATCCACTCGGCCTTCGGCCTCGAATATGCCTGGGCTTAAATGTCGGCATTCTTCCCCAATATTTATGTTCCGCTGTCACAATCATATCATTTATTGTGACATCACAATTATATTAGTGAGAGAAATAGACAAGTACATACACGTACATGTTTAACACTGAAGAGCCAAAAAATGGGTTTCTCACTTAAATGATATGGTTTTTTCCGACTTGTCATTGGCTGCTTTGTAAAAGCAAAGAAGCCTCAAAAATCCTCTGCTTTGCATTGACATAAGGCAAACATTTGGACCTTCCGGGTCTCCATTTTTGCGTGTTTCAGAGAAAGCAATTTCAGAGTTAAGAAGCAGGTCAGGACGTGCCTGGAACTTACAGTTGCATCGTGGAGGCGGCTCCCAGCCGGTTCTCGTGCATTTGGCCGTGGATCCACGGGTCACGGGATAAAAGCCATCTTTGCACCAGTATGTGACTTCATCCTCGAGTCTGTATGTGATCCTTTTAGGACCGTAGCCACCATTTGCAATATGTGGAGGATCACATGTCATTTCTGTAAAAGGATATGTGAGTAACGCAGTCATCACGATATTCCCGTGAAAACAGTCAAGGTCATGAAAGTAAAGGAAGAGGGCGTTGTGATTCTGTCCTTACCCCTCGGCCAATGGCGTTAAGCGAGCCCGGCCTCGTGTCCCTCCCCGACATCTCTGGTCCCCTTGACCACAATTCTCAGCCGATGTATTATGTCCCCTGCACTCTCGAATCCGCTTTCTCCAAGGCCATCGCATAGGACACGATGTGGCCATATGTGGCAATGACAGCGTCATATGCCCCTCCGCTGTTCTTCCCACGGCCCTCACCTTCTTGGCTCCTGAAGTTCCCCTAAGGGCTGTTGACAAACACCCCGAGTCTCTTCCCTTGAGGCACTTGTCGAGCTCCTTTCTCCGCATCCCTGGTAGTTTGGCCACAACCGCGGATGGCCACGTCCTTCTCGAGGGGACTGGGGCCAGGGTGCTTCCAATTGGGGCACTTAGGAAGCTTCCTTGAGTTGTCATTGTTGGTAGTGAATAAAATTGCCCAAATTAAATAATTCACAAAACCCCGCATGCAACAAGGTATGAAATGAATAACCGACAGTGAGACACATTCTGCTCGTACCTGCTATTTAATTACAGGTGTCATTTCCAATAACTTGAATTTGAGAGGACCGCATTATGAAATGAAATGACAAACAAAAAAATCATAGTGAAGAATTTGTAAACTTAATAATAGAAGTGACTTGAAAATTTTAAAAATTTTCAACATTGGCCTTGGCTCAGAAAGCACATTAGAATGTATGGGGATTATACTGGAAATTAAGAATACATTTTATCTTTATGTTAAAGGAGATACGTCTGTGATACATAGCTAATTATGTTAAATATTAAGTTGATGGTGATGTTAATGACCTCAATAGCTTTCTAAAAGTCATAACGCAAATATAGTAAACTGAATATATTTAAAATGTATAATTTTATGGTGTTTGTCATAAGAACCTATAAAATCATCACCATCTGTAAGAATACAAAGGGATCCATCATTCTTCAAAGTTTCTTGGCATTACAAATAGAGTCACCCAAACATTGTGGACTTATAATCCAGGTTCCCTGTGACTTATTTTCTAGTTAAGGTTTTAAGAGTATGTTCCCATGGCCTCCTGCTGAATACGAAATGGCTTTTCCCACCGTGGAACTGAGAAAACAGAGAAAACTATTTATTTCGTTTTCTCAAATAAATATGTAATAATTTTTTCATAAACGTATTCTTTTCTGTTATCTAATAATACAGAATATTTCTACCAGTTTTTAAATTCAAAATATAAACACAAACGAAAGAGGATAAAGTTACGTTTAAGAAGGAAATCTGTTTCAACGTACCTTGTCCGTGAGCCCAGGAAAGCCACCAGGTGAGGAGGACGTTGAGGACTAACAGCATGTTCCGTGTGCCCAGGCGTCCAGCAACACGAGTGTTCCAGGCGTGCTCTTTGGGGCTTCCGGTCAGCTTCATGAGCAGTTACCAGGTGCGACTCTGAATTTAAGTGCACTACCATGAAGCTAGTTCAGTGAAGTCACTTAATAAATATCAAAGTTCAAAGACTTTTGCAAAATCCCTCAATTCCTATTAATGTTCAACTACTGTGATTGCCAAAGGTATAAATTACAAGCCCTGGATCCAACGACTAAAAACATTGAATAATCACCAGGGAATTATATAAAATAAATGTCAAAAGCATGAGACAAATGGAAAAGGATGTGGGAATAAAGTCTAAAGATTACTGAAGAAGAGGTGAGACAAACAGACGGGACCGGAAACGGTATAAATCCATCAGTCAATATAAAACGTCGATATCCAGCTAAAATTAATTAGGCAACTGAAGAAGAAGATAAAGTAGAATCAGATAAAGTAAAAAGCCCAATGATATGCTATTTCCAAATAGAGCGATATAATATAAAATCATGACACGCCAAAGCAAAAGCATTGAAAAATATAAACCTTCTATGAACTAACCGTGTGAAAAGTTATTGTAATATTGTTAAAGTGAAATTCAAGAGAGTTACCGGAAATGAATGAAGAGTGTTTCATAATAATAAAGAAAATCAATCCAGGTGATAAGGAGTTCACCAAGACACGGGGGGAAAAGGCACAAAAGTTGTAAAGAAAGAGTAAAATGTGAATGTGCGATTTAGAACATTATTAAGGACACTGCGTGGTAGAGCAACTAGAACTAATAGAAAAAGACTTTTTTTTATACTAGAACAGACATTGGATAAGGAACATATAAAAAGAACACAAGCTTTTAAAAATATTTTAAAAATTAAATTATTAAGGAATACATTGGACGAAATATTTGTAAGATACCTATAAATATTTATAAGCTATCTGCAAGACGTTGCTGAGAAAATTCTTACAAGACAAATAAAAGAAGTCCATGATGTTTGTGGTTTGGAAGACTTACCATCATACCATCATATACATGTCACGTCTCCTCAATTAATCTATGCTTTGAACGTGACCGCCAAAAATTCTTTTACTCGACCAAAGTAATTGACTACGTGCTTCACAAAGTCCTGTAGAAATGGCCAGGGCGGTCTTCGAAAGGAACAATTGGGACGATCTGTAATCCCAGAGATCTAGATTTGTGACGAAGATACTCCATTCATGACAACGTGGGACCGTCACAAAGAAACACAGATCCCTGGGGAGGAGGGAGTCCAGAAACACACACGCACACGCAGATCCCCTGCTTCACGCGCCGATGGGACTCAGAGGGGAGAGAGTGTTTCCCAGAAAATGGTGAGGGAACACTTGGATCTGGGTAAACAAAAGGAAACCCTGGCTTGAGTCTAGGTTCAGGCCCAGTGCCAGACCAAAAGCTATTTCTCCACAGGACAGTAAACCTTTAAGGGCTGCACGTGACTCACTTGCAGGAAAGAGTCCAAGATGGCTCCCTGACTCTGAGGCAGGGCTTTCTTTCCTTGTTCGTCAGGCAGCACCCGGGAGACGCAGTGTAGGCTCGGGTAGCTGCCAAGGATGCCTCGTGTGTCTCCCACAACCTGTGGAGTTTTCGACCCTTCGTCTTTCAGCAAGTCTGACATAACTTTTGCCAGAAAGGCCGATTAGTTTCCTGTTTCTAGAATAGTCTGAAATACAGACCACTGGTGCCTTTCAAGCAGAGTGGGCGATGCACATGCCTACAGCTCGGACTGCGGAGTTAGACGAGTTCTTTCTAAAGTTCCTAGACATAGAGAACAATCGCCACAAAAGCTTCTTCAAAAAACAAAGAAACGCTTAATGACGGCTAGGCCCGCTGCATGTTATAGCTAAGAAGCCTTTACGATGAATGGCACAGTTGGTGCTGGCATAAGAGTGGACAGGTAGAAAGCGGATAAGACGAGAAAGTATGGAAATCTGTAGTCACGTGCACAAAGCAATGGTTCTACGAATAACATCACATTTCAAAGGACTAGGAAAAAGACGACGTATTTCATAAATACTGCTACTCAACTGGAGACTCATTCAGAAAGAGAGAAGATGTCCATACTCCCTTGCCCTCTTGCTTTTCAGAGCTCTCCAAGTCGGAAAAGAAACTCCATGCATTCAGTACAAAACAAATGGGGAAACGTTTTGAAATGTTGGGGGTACATACCCAGAAGAAGAATTGCTGGGTCATATAGTCCTTCTATCCTTCATTTTTTGAGGAATCTCTATAGTGTGTTCCATAGATGTGGCACATATGTACAATGGAATAATAGCCACAAGATGAAATACTGCCGTTTGCGACGACATGGATGGATCTTGAGATTGTCTTGCTGAGTGAAATAAGTCAGAAACAGTTGACAACCATATGAATTCACCCATATATGGCATATAAAACTGAAAACAACAAACGAACGAACCAAACAAACAAAATCTCATAGACAGACAACAGTTTAACGGTTAGCAGAGGGAAAGAGGGTTTGGGGAGAAGGCAGAGAAGGGTCGAGGGGGTCAAATAAATGGTGACGGAAGGGGAGACTTCGGGTGATGATCACGCAATGCAATACACAGGTGACGTATTGTTGAATTGTACGCTTGAAACCTAGGTCATGTTATTAACCAATGTCACCCCAACGCATTTACTGATAATAATTTAAAAAGCTGTGAGTTCATTTGTTAAGAACAGAACATTTAAAACTACAACTCAGAATCTGAGTGAATGGCAATGAGTAATAGTTTTAAGAGCGCACAATTAAATTTCCTGCCTAGAAAAATTAACGCGAACTCGAAAGCCAAATGACATCTCGGAAAGCAGGTTTAATTCATATCACAGAAATGTGAATTGCAAAGTGATAATCTTATTATTCCTAAACAAAGACAGTAACAAGAGAAGTGAGGCTACTATTTCAATCAGAATATTAAGAGAAAAGAAATCCAAAACAAACGGTCCTTAGGTATCTTAAATGCAAATCAGCACATTTATCATAAAAGATATACATTGAAAGTACACAGAGGTAACATTTATTATTTACCAAACAGGAAACAGATCTAAAAGGTTGACAACTCCCGCAGTTGGCAAGACCAAGGAAAAGCAGGTCCTTTAGAATAGTACAGAATTACCTACAGACCCCTAGGAAAGAGAAGTAGAAATAGCTGTGAAACTGCCTGATGTCCATTCATTTCACTTCTAGCATTTTATGCTGACAATATGTTCACATAAGCATATTCACCATGTCGTTCATTACCGTATTAGTAAAATACCAGATTGGTCTCAGTGAGACACGTCCTAAAATGAAAACAGCAAGGTGTGGATAAACATGTAAAATAACCTTCCCTCTCTATACAACACAGACGAATGAACGCTAGAGGAATGTCGGCAGCTAATGAAATTATAACTTTATGAAACGAGGGAACAGTGTGATATGAGGAGACTACCCCGCATGGTCCCTTCTCATATCACTTGGACATTTAAAACATGTTCGTGTTCTTCACTTTTTAACAGATTACATTAGAAGTGGGAGCAGCAGCAAAATCTAAAATTGAAAAAGATACCAATGCACCTAAAAGTAAAACTCTATTAATTTAATGGTAAGCAAGCCAACCAGAGATACAAATGATTTCAAGTCACTTTGGAGGAGCGTGCTTTGGTCCCAGTGTCCAACAGCCGGGAACAAAATAAATGTGAAGGCATCGTAGCCTTCATGCAGGACTTCGGCTGCAAATAGTGGTGTGTGCATTATACTTTCCAGGTCATCTTCATGAAAATTGAAATATGAGATTTTAGAAGTCGAGAGAAAAGGGAAAACATACCGCGCTGTTTTTTCAACCCTGCATTATTAAACTCAAACTGTCACATCTGATAGGAGCTAATGAATTTTAAATTTCGTTTCTATTTCAAAGATCTGACACCAAAAGACCCTGGAAGTAGAAACATTTCAACACTACTGAACACTCCCATCGAGCAGCAACAGCACGCAATTCTTGGGTTCTCAACACTGTTCTCTGATTTCTTTTGAAAATATCGGACATTCTTGGCAAGATGTACGGGTGTGGGTGTTGGGCAGGAGAAGCGCTCGGTGAGTCTGGAATATCGAGCTGTGCCCAAGGGGAGAGAAATGCTTAGAGACCAGTGGGCAGATCTCAGGAGCAATGAGAAGCCAGTTGCAAGAGGCACCCACCTTCGAGAAGTCAAATTTGAGGTCCCTTGACCTTCTAATAGAATCATGAATGAAACTGATCGTGACAAATTGAATAAATAAAAATTCATGAATCCATGCTGATACACACACAAGTTGAAAAATAGAGAGAAAGAACTCTTGAAAGTCATCATGGATAGTCACTTACAAGTCTCTACTTCAAAAATTAGAAATTAAAGGACAAAAAGAAGTATTTACCAAATCTTTTTAGGTGAAACTTAATGCAGAGTTGGTAAACTGCCACTCGTCTTTACGCAAGAATTAGTCAACACGTGCAGAACAATGATAGAATTTATCTTACAAATAACTCTTTTGCACCCAACAATATAATTGATCATAGGCAAGTATCATAGATGCCACAACGATGCAGTGAAAAGTTTTAGAAAGATAGTCAATACGCAAATGTTAACATTAATAGCAAAGAAACTTGCCAGTTATAACACTGTTCCTCCATATGTGAGAAAACTGGCTGTCCCCACCGATTCAGATTTACATGGACTGGCTTTTGGTGACAGCCAGGTTTCTCTTTCTAAGAATGTCACCTGATTCGATTTGATACGAAGTAACAAGGTCTCACTTTAAATTTTTAGCTGAATTATTTATATATTTATTTTCATCATCAACTTTTCATGTTTTTGTAGAAATTAAATCGACCGATTTGTATTGTGTGTTTGAAACGTACAAGCATAAAAATCACATTTCAGACTTGCGTTTGAATGTTTCCAAAACCCTTTTGACCGACATCATCATAAAAACACTACTGCATATGAACATCATCATGAAAGGGTTCTTTAGAGTTCTGACGTGTATTGTCTTAATTCTGTACGTATTTTTTTTATAGCACAGTTCAAAGGCAATACACGTTAACGACAGGAAAATGGGACGACCTAAGTAAATACAAAAGAATTCGATGCAAACTCTTACCCCAATTAGCTCTAAATTCAAATCTAGTTCCGGTAAGTGTTTTATTGTACTTTCTGCCAAACTCTGTTCTATAAACGTTTATTCAGTGTTCAAAGCATATTGTGGACGTGTGTGTGCTTATACATGATGTTGTATTTTGATCAGTGTCATAATAATTATGCACCCAATTAGATTCCAATTCCTCCTTATAAATTCTTTGAATTATGATGTGTGCTATGTAGACGTCTTGTAGATGATGCATTTCATCGTTTTGGGGGTACAGTTAGCTACTGAGAGATAACCAAAACTAAGTAATAAGCTCTCACATCGTATGGCTCACATACGTTTGACGTAGTTTGGCTTTTACGTGCTTGTAAGTGATATTATTTTGAAGATGCAGACAAACATTTTTTTTTATTTCCTCTGAAATCAGAGTGTCAGAGCATGTCAGAAGTTATGGGGAAGCTTTGAGAGAGTCAGGAGAATGGTAGATGGAGACGGGCATGAAACAGATTGTATCTAATTGCTGGCCATAGATGATTCATGAATAAAACACACAGCATTATGGTCTGTCAGGTTTTAATGAGATGCTTGTAAGAGTGATTTCTCAGTCTCTCAGATTATAATCACATCTTCTACATAATGTTTCACACGGACTCTGATTCACGACTAAAAAGTCTGATTTTTCAATGCTTAAAAAATATAAATTGAGAAGAATTGACTTCAAAGCTCTAAACGAATGTGCATATGGTAATTTTATGGCCGCATTTTCACTATGCACAAGTGGGATACTCCATTTTCCCTTCACGACAGGTGACTCGAAATGCATGAGGAGGTGATACTTCACGAAATCCATATTTACACATAAATTCAACAGTATCATCTGTTTTAGAATAATACTTTTTCTTATCTTCCCATCTTAACTGTATCTTATGTAATTCCATCATTTCTTGTGATATTACACATGCATCTGAAGGTAAAAAAAAAAGAACATAAAACATTAAGTCGTATACAAATATTTTCCACAGAATTTCACACTTTCACATAGACTCTTCTATGTGTCCAAAATTTCAGTCTCAGAACCTTTTCCAAAACAACTCAGTGATTATCCATCATGTGCATTTAAGTCATTCTACACTCTTCATGATGTAAAAATGAGGAACTGTGTTTAATGTGTGATAATCAAAGATTCCGAATGTCAGTGATCATCTGAAAGCTTTCACGAAAAAATCTTTGGTTGCTGTTGTTGCTTGTTAAGAATCTTTCAAATGACGTCTCCTCATATATTACTGCTTGGTAGTCAAGCATTCGATAGAATGCAAAACATCACAGTCATTACACTGATTTTCCCAGGATCCATGAAAATGTTAACGTCCTTACCTATGCATTTTGGTGGTTCTGACCACCGTCCATTTGTACATGTGATTTTCTTGTTTCCCCGAAGCTCATACAAGTTCTGGCACTGGTACTCAACGGACGACCCCGGAGGGTACTCCGCCACCGAGAATGTGGTGATATCTCCATTGTCAATAGATGGTGCGGGCCCACATTTTCCTGCAGAGTCTAAAAAACATGTTATTTGATTTGTAGAGAGATCACAGAAGGACACAGGTTAAAGTAAAACAAATAAAAACATAGCACAATATGTAATATTAAGACTTTGGTTTTCTGACAAAATGTTAATGGAAGAAATTTTAATCTCTTAAATTGAGCGTCAAACACTAAGACCTTTCTCACCAAATCTGAAGGCATCTATAAAACAGAAACAA
>NW_024349796.1:16207059-16209854 GCF_902729225.1 Pteropus medius | reverse complement strand
AATTTACTTCCTATTCTATCTCGCAACGTAAGTGACCAACAGTCTCCCCATTTTACTCGTCCCCTAACACAAATGCTCCTTCGTCAACAGATAGTAAGTCCGTGCGGTCACAGAAAACTCAGCCTAACAGCTGTGGGTTCCCTCCGACTTCTCCATATTTTTTTTAACACTGGCCGTGTCTGAACTTAAGCCTTTCCCTTGGTCTCTGATGATAAGGGTGTTTTCTTCTTACCCAAGCTGGCTTCTCCAACCTTTCTTTCTCCTCTACGCCATTGTTCGTTCGTCCCTTGCCCGTATTTTCCTGACCACTCTCTGATGGCTGTGCGAGCTTCTCCAGTTTTCAACTCCTCCTACAACCCTTCTTCCGCGTTCACCTGACGTGCTGCCTGGCTTCTCTGCTTCACAACCGAGATCCTTAAAAATGCCATTTCACCACTGCTGTGCCCCACTTTCCAACCTCCTATTCAGTTTTCAACCTACTGCTCTCTGACCTCTGACATCTCCATGTGCTGGCACTGCCCTGACAAAAGCCACCAATGTCCTCCAGTGTCCAAATCCCCAAATCTTTATGTTCTACATATCACAGTGGCCAGTGCACATTATGGGCTCCTGAATCATTCGTTGAACTGAATAGATAAAAATCCTCTGTGACGTTTGGCACAGTGGATCCCTGACGTTTTAAAGTTCTCCAACGCCTTATTTCCTTATGTTCTCCTACGTCTCCTTCTCTTGGCCTGAACAATACTATTTTATTTCATTTATCCGACTTACAGCTGCCCCTCTCTCTTCACGCTACTTAATCTTCGGTCCCACGAATTCAGATCTCATCTTCCACCACGTGCCTACTTACACTCTGTATCACGCACGCATGAACCTTCTGTCTGGTCTTCGCACATGCCAAGCTTAATCCTACCTCGTGCGCTTTCTATTCCTTGTCTCCTGAAGGATCCTTTAGATCTTCATGTTGGCTCTTATCACCACCCCCAGAAACAGCCTCCCTTGAAGACTCTGTAGAGATTGGGTGAATGACTATCTTTGGTTCTACACGGAGTATTTATCTTGGACTTTGTCATTTTCCTCTTCGGATTCTGTGTGACCCAAGACACTTCCATGATAAAAAGCCACCACCATTATGCTAACAACTTCTTCTGTGACATTCAAACCCATTTATCCAAGGGCAGCTTCACACTGGACAGCTCCATGCGTGCAATTCTAAGGCGTATCCACCTTACGTGTGTCAAACTAAGGCATCATCCTTCTTTCAATATATAGTTTTCCTCTTGTGTTTGACATTTTAATTTCCAACACAAGAACTCCATGGCAGAAGCCTAGGAATTTATCCCACATTCCTGCCTGCCCGTCACTGCAGTGTTCAGACACCATATTCTGTTGTCATTAATGCTTCTATATCTCTTCCTCTCCACATCTTAGTTTCACTGTGTGCATTCAGCTCCCAGAGGCATCACAGTAGTCTCGTGATTGGTCTTAAACTCACGCTCCATTCTGCCGGAATAAGCTTTGTTAATGTCTCTATTACTAACATGACATACTTATATTAACAACAATCATACTAAAAATAATAGAAAAAGTGTGTGACCACCTAAACACAAGTTTTAAGTAAATATGCTTTCATATTTACTTGAATTAATTTACGCTAACCTCATATAAACCTTAAATATGTTCATTTATTTTTTTCTCTCCCTTCATCTGCTATATCCATATATTTTCATATACTCATTGCAGTCCGGTGTACATATCTTAGTTTTCATGTTATAGTATAGTTGAACTTATTACTAAATGTTGTAAGTCAAAAGCCATGAGATATAAAAATCACGAGAGCCCAACCAAATAGTTAAGTGAATTTTGTTAAATTAATTCAGAGTGGAAGAATTTTTGGTGGTTACTTTCAAGCGGTGCATATAAATCTCTTGATACATTTTAATTCCCTACTCTAATCATCTCCACGAAAATATCTATTGCTATTAAAACATTCCCAGGGCACGTTTCTCTATCCAAAAATAATAACAGGTGAGACTAAATGTGTAAGTCCACGTTTTTTTTTTCCCCTCCTATTAGAAACAATCAACTTGAGAATGATAAATCAGTTTTAGCCTATGCTGTGAAACAGTAGAAAATACAGTTTGTACAGGAAATGGATGAAATTGGATCAAAGGTGGCTTTTATTTAGCAGGTCTTGGTACTTGTAATTATTCCTGTAAGTGACTTGTTGTCAGAGACTGTCCCTGATTGGATAAGAGACTAAAGTTTTGACAAAGTACCTTCAGATAAAACCCCTGACACATATAAGTCATAGACCAGAGGGAAGAAAATGTAAGTATTTGGTCCAGACTATTTTATTTTGAAATGTCTTGTATTTTAGTTTCAAATTTCCTATAGACTTAGAGACAAGACATACTCTTGTAGAATTCATCATTATCAGTAGGTAGAGCTTTCCATTGTACTAGGAAGAAAATAAGTGTTTGTGATATAATTAGCTGAGGCACAGAGAGTGGAATTCCCTTTATAAGAGACTTGTCCGTACCTAGTTAATGTAAAATGCATGTCAATAAATGAAGCCTGTTGCCAGAGAGAGCGCATGCGTATCTAATTTGGGGTGAACCTCTGTTTACACTGGTCTTTAGCAAACTGTTTTTTTGAAACAGAGTGCCTGACCCTGGCGTCTCTCTCCCTAGAGAAAGCAGGACCCCACAGCAGACAGTCTTGAATTTTTAAGTTACGACATGTGACTGAGAAGATGAAAAAGAAACTCTGAAGAGAAAATGTTTTATAAATGT
>NW_024349796.1:16030918-16205918 GCF_902729225.1 Pteropus medius | reverse complement strand
CAAGGACTCTGTCCGCGACACGGGTGTATAAAGATGCAAATTTTTTTTGTCATTAGGTAAAGCAAGCGAGCAGACAGAAGTTCTCTTTTGACTTGGACACTTGATGAATAATTTATCTGTTGTTCTTAACGTTTATTTTTGAAGGAAGTTAACATGCTGGTTAAAATTACGTTGCCGAGTTTATTTGGTTTGAGGATAAATTTGTCCTCTGGAAATAAATAATGGCCAGAAACGTTCGTCGACTGTGTATATAAAATCGAATATAGACATAAGCTTATTGAGAAAAGTGTGTCCACCGAGTAAGCCGCAAAAATTACATATTTTCTAGGTATTGATAATACGGTGCTTATTTAACAGGAACACTCTGTCAAAGAAATTAATTTATCCCATCGTCATTACAGTTCCAAAGAGTAACTGACTTTCTGCTTTTATGGTTTCACTATCCATCCAAGTTTTCTATCAAGACAGAAAATGGCCATCATCTTTGACACCGTCTCCTCGCAAATATTTCCTCCTGGGACAGCAACGAAAACTAACTCCCAGATCCTTTCACTTTTCCAATCTGTTTTCCTCTCCGTAACTGAACAAACCTGCTTCTCGTCGCTGCCTTGCTCCACTGAACGTCCCTCACCAACTTCCCAATTCGATCTGCACACAAGCCCAATTCTTCAGCATGGTGTACGCAGCATCTCAGGACCTTGTACCGGCCTGGCTTTAATCTGTCACTGACCTTCCCTGTTTGCGTCCTACACCTGAGGACAGTGGGAACGGGCGAGCTTCACGCTCAAGGAAGCCTTACCGCATCTGTACAACTTCTGCATGAGCTCCTGACCTCTACAAAACTCTCGTACTCCCTTTAAGACTTAGGCATTAGTCGTTATGCGTGAAGACGGTTTCATTAACCACGGAAATTTGGCTGTAAGGAGTAAACCCTGTCCATAAACCTCTAGAGTATACGGTATTTGCTACACTGAATATAAATATTTGATCATCACCAACCCGAAAAACTAGTTGGGTCAGAAAACCGTTTTTAAGAAGAGAAACACTTTCCTCTGTATGTCATTGTAGCAAATAATTTGGAGGTTTTAGATAATGTTAAACAATAAACATGGCAGAAGTTTCTGCCGGACGCGAATCGATAGAACAAAGTATGGCACTTTAAATAAATTGACCATAATGTTTCATTATGAAAGCCAAAATGATCAAATTGGTTATGATGCACGGATCAGCAGTATTACAACAGAAGAATTCTTTAAAAAAAAATTTTTTTTTAATTTTTAAATTACAATTGATATAAAATATTATATTAGTTTCAGGTGCTTAACCTAATGATCAGATATTTATATAGCTGAGGAAATGATCTCTATTAAGTCTAGTGCCCACCTGACATGTACCTAATTATTATAATACTATTGACTATTTTTGCTATGTTGTACCTTAAAGAATTCTTGACTCATAGTTTACTATATAGAACCCTTTTTTTAAAGGCGAATGTTTATTCAATGGGATTCGGTTCGGTTCAGTTCAGCAATATTTTTAATAAACTCATGGCACAGATATAAAATGGGCCACTTCCTAGAAGTGTTATTCAAAAGCAGAATGTCATCATGATGCATCAGTAGAAATAAATAATGAATCTTCAGCTATTCGAATTTTTTTGAAAGCTTATTCTGTAGGCCAATATTAAAACTCGCAGCAGAAAGGCGCTTACCGATCTATTTCAGCCTTAAGAGCCAATTACAATTGAATTATAATTAAGAGCATGGACTTTGGTGTCAGATAACGGTGGTTTGAATATTAACTCTACCATTTATGCCATAAGAACCCTGGACATGTGACTTAACTTTTTTTTGGCCCCCCAGTTTCCTCAATTATAAAACAGAGGTGAAAACGATACATAAATCACGGAAGTCATTTTGAACGTAAAATGAGATGACGCATGTCAGAACTTGGATGAATTACTGGGAAATAGTTAAGTCCTCAATAAACATTAGTTATGATCAGTATTATTCAGATTCTTTAGGCGGCACGGTGTTTTGAAATACATATTTTCATGAGAAAAACTAAAACCATTCAGATAATCGGATGAACAGCAGGTGCATCTTACCCACACAATTGGGTTTCTCTCCACTCCAAGCTCCATCCACTGAGCAATGAATTTCTTTAGCTGCATCAAGCATGAAGCCCGGGTTACACTCAAATCGTATCACTTGCCCAAAAGTGTATTCCTGGTTCATTTCCAACGCAGAACTGACGATTCTACCGTTCTCTGGTTCTGCCACTGGTAAACACTTAACGACTGAAAAAATACAGACAACTCTTTCTAACAGAATTGGAAAACTTTATCATGAAAAACACGTATATATACAATATAGATATAAAATCGCCAGCAAGATAAGATTGGAGGAAATTACTTGAGAGACAGAGAGAGAGACAGATGAATTGGGAAGTGTGTGTGTGTGTGTGTGTGTGTGTGTGTGTGTATATAAGAAGCATTTAATGTACAGTTTGATTTGCTGGAGATAAAAATTCTACTACTTTAAGTAAAAAAAAAAAAAAAGGACTTAGTGACTTTATCTCTGATATTTTTCTATGGACAAAGAAAATTACTACTTTGAATGACAGTTTATATTTTTGTAGGAACAAAAAAGTGTTTCTTAATAATCGAGGGATATAAAGCTTGAGATAATTAAATATCAAATTTCCATATAGGTCCCACAATCATATAACGCTGCATTCCTAAAGGTGTAAAAGCCAACTTTCTGATTATACTCACTTCAACAGAGAAAGAGTTTTAAATCTTCCTTCCTCTTCTGCATTGGTGTTCAAAATAATTTGTGACCTCCTTGTGATTTTACGTAATATTTTCCAATATTCTTTAGGTTACGGTATTCACACTTCGTTTTACACTAGAATGACCCAGGACGCTTGTCGAAATGGAAAGCCTGTGGCCACCTTCCTGTTCGTCACCCCAGAGAGACCCATCCGGTTGGTTTTTAGAAACCAAAAATTTCAGTTTTTAACAAACGCCCCAGGTGATTTCAATACAGATGTTTCCTGGAACAGTCATCTCCCGCCTCTCACTCCCATAAATGAGAGATTTTCCAGTCCCTTCTTTGGGCAACAGGATTCTCCCTTCTCTCTCTCTCTCTCTCTCCCTCCTCTTCCTCCCTCCCTCCCTGCCTCTCTTTCTGCCTCTCTCTCTCTCTCCCTCTCTACTTACTCTTCGCCATGGAACTAGGAAACCCTATTCTGATTGATCTCTTGTATTTCCATGATGATTAGAGTCTGGGATTCCTGATTCGAAATTCGGAACTGGGATCTGCATTTTCCCATTCTCGCTGTTTGCTCGATGGATCAGGGAGAAAGAGCAGAGCTGTCTCTTACTTCCTGCCTCTTCCAGTAAGACTGAGACTGCAGGAAAAGCCCCCCTTGTCAGATGAGAGGGGACAGATGTCTAAATCTTGTCATTGAGTGTGTTACTGAGTGAGTGACCCTTCATTAATAAAGCTGAAATTCTGATCTTCACTTGGATGGTGATACTTGTGTTGTTTCCGGTGGTTAGAATCCAAAAGGAAAGAAAAATAAGTTTTAGATTTCCTAATCTCCAGCAAGTTGACTATTAGATCAGATGAGGTAGTATTCACATGTGGTTACTGAAGCACAAGATAACATAGCAATGAAAAGTTTAGATATACACTCTGTACTGTATTAGAAACCACAAAAAATAACTGGAGGGAGAAATATTTAATTGTAGACTTTAACAATATTTTACTGTAAAACATTTCAAAAAAGTTAGATATGTCAAGAATTTTCCTATACTTATGAATCAGCTTTACACCTACCTTCACATACAGGAACATCATTGGTCCATCCGTCTGCTTCACATTTTCGGAAATTAATCTCACCTACCAGCTTATACCTGAAAACGCAAAAGAACAGTGATGAGCTGATGCGTGTTTATACCAGTTCTAAATGTGACAGCACCCTGAAGGTCCCAGCTCCATGTCAGGGAAAATTAACGACATACGCGTTTTCTACTTTTCCTTGTTTACTCCCTCCCTCTCTTCCTTTCTCTTTTCCTCTCTTAAATTTCTTTTTATCTTTCTTAAACTTTTTGTTTTCTTTCTTAAGAAAGGCTCTCCGGTACATGAACTCGGAATAACCACAACCTTTGGTTCATGACATAAACTCATTATTGTTGTTGTTGAGTCAGTTAATTAGCTACACCTAACGGTGTAATAAGGTCCGTGAACTATCACCAAAAACAAAAGCCATAAACATGATAGCTACCCCTCCTTCAGCCTTATTCCATTGCCCTACCCTCCATGATTATAATATTTGCTGATCATTTTGAGCTTTTTACATAAGCAAGGATAGCGCTAGCAAAAATTTCTTAGTGTGCGGTTTATTTTCAACGTTTGTCTCCATCTCCCCATCTCCATTCTAGAGATCTCTCCCAGAGTATACTCATTGAGTCAAGTCTGCATATAGCTCATTCGATGTCAAATTTATCTAATTATAGCGCCTCATCAAGCTTGTCCTTAAAATCTAAAATGCTGTACTTGAAGGAAATTTCCTTGAGGCAGGTACAAAATGTACAATCATCCCCAGAGGCTTTAGATCAAGGCAAAGTGCCCTTCTCAATGTAGCGTGGATAGCTGGAGGCAAAATCTTTTTCTCAAAAAATAGAGAATGGGAAGTCATTTTGGTTATCGCGAGAGGGATGATTTGGAAAAGGGCCTTTCAGAAACTTTTAAATAATTCTACAGAGACGAACGTTTCCTTCATCTACCAGTAAGGACATCCCTGCCCATTACACAAGTGAAACTAACAAACTCTCTCCCTCAAAACACACGAGTGTGTTCCTTTGATTGTGTTGGTTCGTTTCTAATTCTCTAAGGGAAAACACAAACAAAAACATTCCCATCAATTAAGAGGGAGTCACAGACCTTCAAGTCAAACGCCTACTCTGTCATAGAAAAGAAACGAAATAATCGGTTATTAACGGTCCTCCCGTGGCTTCTTTCATTTCTTCTTCCAGCGGAGAGAGCAGATTTCCCATCTACACCAGAGACCCATCGTTCCCCACAAAGCCCTTTCAGGAATTATGTAAAACTCTACACAAAACCTCCTAGGGCCCACAAACACACAGGGGGAAGAGAGAAAGACTGTCCACAGGCTGGAGGTCAGGAAAAAGGAATGGCTATTTCTGCAACCCCAGCAGGTAAAAATGCCAGCATCGTCTGCAGGGTGCCTCTGTAAATCTTCCTACCTGTACGATAATAAGCCTGGGTATCCACACCGAATATCCCAAGTGGCTAGTAGTCAGCTAAACAGGTAAGCAGCAAAAGGAAGGGGGATGGGACCAGGGATCGAAGAGGGAAAGTCTGCCGGCAGAAACCATGGGCGTATTAAACCCACTCGACCATTAGATTTTTCAACCGGGTCAGAAGGTGAGCATCTCTCCGATGGGCGAAACGGTCCATGGATAAAATTTCAAAATAGCATCCAATGCTTCTGTTTGCTGACCTTGCCTGACCCAAGGACTTTTATTTCAAAGATCTGGTTCCGTCGGAGCCCCAGAGGAGTGGTGGAGATGGTTACTCCTATAAACCCTATGACCGAGTTGTCCCCAACATTTACACAAGATGAAGCGGGCGCAGACGAGTTGGGCAGAGACAGAGGGATGCAGATCACTCATTTCTTCACCGAGCTCTAAAAACTGAGATTTAGGGAATCTTCTGGGGAAAAGGCTATGAGTTTTCATCCACTTTGCCAGGTCGAAGGTGGAACCTGATGAGGCCAAACTAGCATGGATTGAAAGAGATATTTCAGAGGTGAAGAGTAGAAGAAATGATAAAATCTGAACTTTATAATTTATAATTCAAGTCCAGAGGGTCTTAACCTTTTTGGCCATATGTAATAAGAGCAGAAGCGATGATTGAAGGTTGGGTTCAAAATTAAAAATATCTTTGAAAAATCTTCCTCGGGTAGTGACCAAGGAGAGACTAAATCACAAAAAACTGGTATGTATTGGGTGTCTGCAATATACCAGAAATTCATCTCAGGGTTCCAAATGTGTGTCTTGTTTCTTTCTCCCGTCAGTCCTATGATGGACCCGACATGTTTCTGCTTCTATAAGTGAGGAAATGCGAGCGAAGAGATATTTTCAAATATGCACAGTTATCGATTGGTAGAGTTTTGGAACGCAGGCTTACGCCAATGCTCGAGCATTAAAACAGTTTATTTTATTGCCTCGAATCAGGTTATCAGCGAGGAGAGACTAATAAGATGCCATTTGTAATCTCTTGATCCTATTTATACTGACGTAATAATGATACTGTTTTTCCCATGTTCGAAACGTTCTGTAAAGTAAGTTTTGGACCTTGCTGGGAATAACAGGGAAGACAGGACACCGAGGTGGTGACACGGTAGCATTTTTTTGGTCTCTGTGATGAGAATAATTTGTAGACGACGGAACCTTAAAGAATAGGAATCGTATCAGCGTAAAAGTCTTGCTCCTCCTAAATTTTATAAAATTTTATCAGTAAGGTACCATGGCACGTCATCCAATTTTGTCACCTTCCCCACTGTCCCTGACACATGGAACTCCCATAATCGTCTGTGAGTAATGTGACGTCATGGGCACTTCTTGGAGTGAACCCTGAGTTACATGCATACTATCTTCTTACCCTCCTAAAACTCCACTCTACTAGAGTAATTATAATTTGTCATAATTTTTCAACGTTGGGGAAATAACATGGGATCCAGAGGTAATCGCTTCCATTATTTAATTTTCATTTCTCGGGTTAAGTGTGTGCTCCCTATAAAAACGCTCGGGAAAAAAATAGAGTAACCTTAGAAATATCAATTAGTACAGTTCCTATTCACTGTATCGGTCATCAAGCACCTCAGTCATAATCTTCTCTCTGTGTTGACTACTTACCCCTCATTACACGTGTAAATCGCCGTGGCACCGTACACAAACTCACTTCCTTCCTCCAGATCAAATGAACCGAAGGCAGTGTCGCCAGGGTACCCACAGGGCCGTTCTAAAACAGAGAAGAGGTACAACGGTCGTCTGGAACACGGGGAGACGCATTTTCGGTACGAGTTTGGGGACAAGGATATTTGACAGTGTTATTAGAGGACAGGATGGAAGACACGGAACAGTGAAATGGGGCCAAGTTATCATTTTAGAATGGAATGTCTCCGGATGCTTGTTTATTGAATTTTGGAAGATGGTCATCCCTTCTAAGAACAGTGATGGGGTCGTGTCCCGTATTCACGCGACAGGAGTGCCATAATTCAGCCAGCATTCCTACACTAGCCGACACTCAGTATTCTTGCAACTAGGTTTTCGCAAATTTCGCAAGTGTGTGAATTACTTACTGTGACAAATCCTCGATGGATGAAGGGCCACCCACTCTCCGCTTCTGCACACCTTTGCGATAACACCGAAACTTCGATATCCAGGGCGACATTTATATACGGCCTGAGTGCCCTCTGCATACTGCGGATCATTCCAGGAACCTGAGAGAATTTCTGTCTGTGTGTTTGGAGGAGGTTCTTTACAATCTATGAACAATAAAACCAAAATAAGCCCTTAAAGTAATTGTTTAAATATACAGTGTGTTTAGGTTACTTTGCTTTTAAATATACCTATATGGTTATAGGTCCAGCCAAATGGATGTCTTTATATATATATATATATATATTTTTTTTTAGCTGACAGAAATTTAAACTGCAAAGCCTCATAAAAATAACTTTCCAGAGAAATAGCTAACCTTCATTATCTTAACTTCTGTTTTGCATTCTACTACTCATTTATTAATTTGGAAAATATTTATTGGGCACTAATTTAAGTTCTGAAGAAAAAAACAATGAAGACACAAAGTACCTGCTCTCGTAGGGAGGTGAATTATTAAATAAGTAATCGAAGAGATGCAGAATATGCATTACAGGTAGATAAATTTTCTTTAGAAAAATGAATCGTGGTAAGATGATACAAAATGGTACGGAAACACTTCAAAGAGGGTAGGACATGGTGAAAAGAACAATCGTTTTTTTTTTTTAAGATAAATAATATTGATACAATTCTGGCAAAACTGATCAAGACATAAAAAAGAGAGAGAGAGAAGGCACAAACGTTATGAAAAATTGCCCACGTTGGAAATTAAAGCCATCATCAACCGTGAATAAGATAACATGACGTTGGTAAAAATTTAAGAAATCTAAAACTCCCAGCAGTTGGAAAGAATGTGGAGCACCAGGAACAGCTGGTGACGAGGAAAACTGTAGTCACCATAACAGAAAAGCATTTCGCAACCCATAGTGCAGTTGAAGATATACACTGTTTAATCACTCAGAGATGTTATTCCTAGGAATATACCCTGGAGAAGCTCACGCACGTGGGAACCTGATCATAAGTGTGATTTTTTTTAATAGTCAAAATGGAAACAACTCCTACGTCTATCAACAGTTGAATGGATGAAAACTGACGGTATACCCACGCACTGGAATAATACACTAATGCTAAAATACGACATGAAAAGGAAGAAAGAATAATCGCATGGAAAAGACACAACGGGACATCGACTATTCTAGGATTATTTCACCTATATAAAATTCAAGAACAGACATATCTCCTGGGAATGAGTACATAGGCTGTGAAACTATTAAAGAAGAGCAAAATGTAATTACTAAAATATTAAGATATTGTTTTCTTCTGGAGGAACGTGGGGCTATTCATCTAGAAGAAACGCACAAGGATTTTCTGAGAAATGTGTTACTTCTTTCCAGGAGGGATTATAATTGTTTGTAAAACGGTACATTCATATTTTACTTATTCACATGTTATGTAAAGAGGTAATAGAATCTGCATATACAGTATGATTCTTATTTTGCAAAAAAAATCATTAAAAAATTCATGACAAATTAAGAGAATGCAAGAAATTACCAATGAAGCTCATGCCTACTGATTATAATTGCTAATATTTTTAATACTTCCTACTACTTAATTTAGATATAACTATCTTTAATGTTAGAATGATTACGTTAGTAAACCCCCAACACATTACTTTAAAAAATGGCAAATTCGAAGATACATGTTTATGCCCACATGTATTTAGTGTTATTTTTGACGCTAAACTCCTTTTCTTAGTTTTAGAATCACAGTTGAACATTCTATTCTGAAATTTCTTTTTAACAGGAAAGGGGAAAAAAATAATGGACTGAGCTGGAACCCATCATGGAATATACCCATTACGATAACATTTTACAATTTTTCATAGAACAGAAAGTTCCATGGGAAACTACAATTTTTATGTAATAAATTATACTTGTGTTGGACTTCACAGACACTAATTTTCCTCTGAAGTTTTTGCAAATTTTATCACATTTAGGTTGAGAACTTTGTAATAAAATGACTCCACAGTAGTTTCGATTTTTATAATTTATGTAATATACTTTTTCTCCACTAGATGGTCGTATTACTCTGCCATGAAACAACACAATCCGTCTGCTCCTCCCACCTCCCAAACGATTTTTTTTTTAAATTTAACGTTCGTGTTTGTTTCTACATAACATTTTTTTTGTTCATTTATAGGTTAATATGTGCTTTTTGCTTCTGAAATTCAGACCCACTTTAGAGAGCTCAGGTTATTAGAAAAATTAATTAAATTTCAAATGTAGATGCCAATCTTTTGAGTTGAGAATTAATTTCCACTAATATATTAACCTTTTGATAAATTTAGTTCCTATTCTGTTATTAACCTAATGCAAGGAAAAAGAAATATACCTTTTTTAATTTATTCAATTTAAATTATTTTTATTAACATAGTGGTCTATCAAAAGAATAATCCAATCATTAAAAAAAAAAAAACCATCGGCCCATTTGCTAGCCAGAGGCAAATAGTCTTCCTTTTGGTTGGTGTTATATTTCCAGATAATACATTTGTACCCCTATTCTTGATTTTTCAAATTTAGTTAACTGGATTTTACAACCAGACGTAAAAGACGCAAGACATACTTTTCACATGACCTGTCTACCAGCTTCTCACAATATTCACTCTGTATACGTTTACAAGTTCTCATATCGATTATATACACTTCAAATACTTTCTACTTCAAATAATACTTAAAACTCTGGTGCTTCTTCCAAGAACTTTAAATGGTATCGCTCGACTATAAGAAAAAGATGTTATGACCCCTACTCCATTTTTCCATCTTCCCACCGCCAGTTCCAGAATCTTAACTCTGATTATCATCATCCGGCACTTTGACCGTGACACATTTTCTCCCACAGACATTTGACGGTTGGCTTTGTCTCATCTTTCAGGGTCTACTCATATATCATTTCCGCAAAGTGACCCAGCTTATCTCTCGTCTCCAAGACCAGCTTTGCTAAAGTCTGCACGCCCCAAGACCCCCTCTGTCATTTTCCCTCAGCCCCTACTTTACTTCCTTCGTAATATAGCTCACGGTTCATAATTATTTCTATGTTTATTAGAATTTCATCTCTCCTCTCATTGATATATTAGTTCCCCGAGAATAGAGAGTGTCCTGTCCTGTTTTTCACAGTGGAGCAATTCTCATGAATAAGACTCAGATCTTCTAAGTTCAAATTTACCTCCTGTCTACTTTTTTTCTAAGCTTTAATAGATTATTGTCAACTCATAACAAAATATCTAAAGCGATGATACGTTATACTATTTTTGTACAATAATCGAGCATATCTTACACAACATGACTTTTATTTGCCTGAATTGACTAATAACTAACTGTTCAAGCTCACTTAAACCATATTCTCAAAAATTTCTAATTAGACCAAGAGTTATTTGAGCCCAAGTGGACAGACTGATGGCATTTATGACCACCAACCACACTTGCTTGAATTAAAATGACCTGAAGAAGTAGGGCAGGGGGCTTATTAAGTAGGTAGCATAAAAATATTTTCAAAAGCATGGAAATCGTTTTTTGCGGTAATATTTATCTTAAAGTTGTTGTTGTTTTTTAATAGGCATCACATTTCTCAAATTCTAAGTTAATGAGTAAGCTAAACTTTCTTATGTCTAAGTATTAACTTGGGTTTAAACAATGAATACATCTGTGGGTTTACATTTAAATGCCAACTAATTTTTTCTTTTGCAAAACACTACCCGAGTGAACTTTTTCTTCACTTAGTCCGATTTTCCAGTTTAAAATTATTCAGTCCATAAAGAAGGAGTATGGGTGGATTTGGCTACTGCACTGGAATAGGATTCATTTTACTTTAATTTAAAGGACATGGTTATAAAATTTTGGTCAAAGTTAAAAATGTATTTACACTTGATATTTTAATAATCATCATTTACCTAATTTTTCCATTTTCGAATGTTAAAAGGGTATTATTGACACAAACACAGAGCTAATTACTCATTTTCAATGTCGCTATATCTCTAAATTGTTTTTTGAAAAGTGTTATTAATGGAATAAAATAAATCATAATAAAATTACATATTCGAGAAAGCCTTGATCACATTTGTACCAAATTGCTTGAGTAGGCTAAAGCTGGTCTCTGTCAATTACTCTATTTTTCTAAAATTATTTTGGAGGAAAAAAAGAACAGGGGATACTACTTTTTAAATAACCCAACTCTAAACTTAGTAGATACTGTAATATAAAGTGAAGCTAAAAATCAATTTAGAAAAAAAATAAATGGACAATATGGAATTTTATGTTAAATTTGTTTCCTACCTTTTCATTGGTATAAATGCATATTACATATATATGCATATATATGCATATATATGATATGATTCAATGAGATTTCGAAACAAGAGATGGTCATTTTTCTTTTACAAATATCATGAGAATAATTAAGGTAATTTGGAATGTAATATATACCCATGTAAAGAAAATCAGTCGCAATGAAGTTTTTAAAAAGTAAACTCTAGAAAAAGCAAATAGAAATTATGCTTCACTTAATGAGCATTTGAAGTAATAAATTTATATTTTTAAAATTTAAAAAGATTATACGATTTATTTAAAAATTTTAGCAGTGAAAAAAAAAACACACAAGGTAATTCCAGGATCATAAAAGGCAAATGGGAAAATATGTGATAGCTATAAAAAATTGGGCATGATAACAAGTACACCTTAATCAGGATTGAAGCATCTTGATTACTATCAAGATACAGCTTGAAAATTCACTGAAATCAAGTTTCTTGAAGTGTGTAATGTTTAAATAGCTAATACCTAATGCCAATTCTTGCTCAAGTCGAAATGTCAGCTTCTTAAAATAAATTGTTAGATATATATGGAATAAGTTCTCATCAGGCTTGACTGGTTGTTACAGAAAACTTAGTCACAAGATGATATTAAAATGAAGACCCCGAAAACTCTGTAGCAGGAATGATTTAGCATTTGAATGATGATCATGACAATCTCGGGGTAAGCAAGAAAAGAGAAAGGTAAGAAAAACACACAATTTACTTGTAGGACTTGGGGAAGGTCAGCTGCTGGGAAAATTAGAAAGGTGGGTGACGATGCCAGACCTCCGGTTCGTTCTTTGCACACACACTGGGCGTGTCCCCAATCTCGGACGTCCACGGTGTCATCTCACCTGGATGACTCCCACTCAACCTTCGACACCTACTCGAGATGCCACTGTAGCCCTGACACGTCTCTCTCTCTCTTACAAACCCCCTCCTCGACCCTGTCTCACCCGGCCGTCCATTTCACTTTGGGCTCTTGCCCCGCTAAATGATCCTATAGCCACCTTGGTTTGTCACATTCACAGTACTTTACAGATAAAATAGGATCTGTTCATAAAATGCGACGATCATCCCTTTTGTTTTCCCCACAAGGTGACCTCCTTCTGGGGAAGTGCTAGTCACGGTGCCTGATACTTAGCAGGCAATCAAAAAATGATCGCTGAATGAACCAATGGGCGAATGAATGAATGAACGAATGAATGAATATAAAACTCTCTGCGAGCCTTTCCATCATGTCCGTAGGTGATGCACAAGCTGTGGAAGCAGAGAGTACCCGGTGACAAGTACCAAAGGCGAAGGAGGACATGGGAACAGAGGCTCGGTGCCTATGAAACTCTTTGGCGCAAACCCTAGAGACTCTAACATCTGTCATTCTGCCGCCCATGTTCTCCACGTGTCCTAAGTTTAAACGTATGTTACACGTGTAAAAAAGTCAGAAATCATTTTAGTTTACATTAAAAAAAAAGAAAGAAAGAAAAAACCTTTTGGGAACCTCTCAAGGAACATTTGGGTAATCATGTTTCTATCCATTATCTTTCTAGTTAGGGAGGATTATGAGAAACTTGGCTCTCTCCGTTAAAATGTCACAGCAAATAAAAGCGCTGTCAGATCTTTTATATTATTATATAAAATAAAAGATTATTTTAATCTTTATCATTTTCGTGATTTTTTTTCCCGCTCCATTACTTTCTCTGAGCCATTTTTTATGACGTTTCCTTGTCCTTTTAAGCTAAAATGTAACACTTCCCCCCTCTCCCCTCATTACTTGATGTCCTTTTTATGCAGTATGTTCTGAGTTGGGTCACAGTTGTTAAGAAACGGGTACAGTGCACTATTTATTTATTTTTTATTTTATTTTATTTTAGGTGAGGCAACCCTTGGTTGACCTCACAGATTGCAAGGACCTTGTCAGCTCGCAATCCCTTATTTTTAATTTTTTTACGCCTACGGCACCTGCTCTTCCTAGGTGGTCTCCCATCCAAGTACTAACCAGGCCCGAGCCTGCTTAGCTTCCGAGACCGGACGGGATCCGGCTCGTTCGGGGTGGCTTGGGCCTTAGACTGTAGTGCACTTTAGTTAAGTGAGCGCAGGAGAGTCCGGCAGGCGACCGTCACAGGCCAGGCAGATGTGGGGTGACGGGGAGGAGGCGCCGCTGGGGAGAGGGGAAGGTGGCAAAGGTGTGGAACAATCAGGGCTGGAGCAAATAAAAATGGATCGATTGAGACTTTGGCTCCAGCCACCGCAACCAAAGGCCAGAGCGAAGCATCTTCGCTAACCGGGGCTTCCACTTCCGATTGGGAACTTAACTTCTAGCTAAGAATAATTTTTGGCAATACTTGAACGATTCAGTTCAGTTCTAGAGTTAGCATCTTATGCAGGCGACAGAGGACCATATGCATCTCCAGGAAATGCCTAAACTTAAAATACCGAGGCTGGCTTTGTCGCCGTCTCCACCCCTCCCCACAGCACTCCCTGTGACGCTTCCTCCGCTCAGTCCCACCTGGAAATTCCTCAGCTTCCAGCATGGCTGAGACTGGTTCCAACCCTCCTCGTCATCCACTCCGACCTTTCCCCCCACTAAAACTATTGCAGGAAAGCGATCAAGGCATAATAATTCGCAGTAAACGAATTTTGTTTCGGGACTATTTGGCAAACGAGGAATAAAACAGCCGTTCTATATCCACTGAAAATGCATGTGACTTTTCCTCTACTAGCTTGTGGATTCATTATGTGTGCATTTGTGAAAACCTAAGAGCTGCTTTAGAAAGTAAAGTTGTACTTTACCTGTCAGGAAGTAGGCAGACTGCAGAGCCATTCTCACTATAATATGTATAGTGCTCAATCCACCAGCAGAAACTAATATCACATAGAAAACCCAAGTGACATGAGTCCCCTGGAATTGGCTACATAAGCAAAGAGTTTAGACCCCTTTTATTTAATTTTTATCACGTACTTCGTAGCACCCAATTTTAATAACATTTCAGATTCCACTTCGTATTCACTTAAAAGGGTCAGTGAGGCTTGGCATAATTCTTGAATTTTAAACATGAGTTACAAATAAAACAAATCTTCTTTCACGACAAATGATGTGTACATAAAACCTTAGCAAATAATATGTAAATAGTGAGCCACTAAACGTGTTCCTATTAAAGAAAAGACGAAAACCCTTATGCAAAGAAATCGTTGTTCGCTAGGATTTGGTGATATTGATATTGTTCTGGAATCTTTGCCCATAAATAATATTTCGCTTTTATACACTAATTGTAACATTCACATGAGCGGGGGGATAGCTGTAGACCCAGCTTCAGAAGTGGCTGGATGTGAGGTTTACAAGCCAAAACTCGAGCACTAGTGTATTAGTCTGCATAACTAACAAAAGGCTCTATCTTTCAAAAAGTATTAATACTTTTGAATAAATGCAAATAAACTACTAAAGAACATAACTGGAAAAAGATCTCCGCCTTTATTTTCCGAATTGAAAAATCCTCAGAGGCAGAGGTTTGGTGTTATTTACTAATATTTCTCAATGCTTAGAGGCTGAGTAAGCATTTCAATCAAAATTTGTTGACTTAGCGAAAAGTTTTGAGAATATGGATGATATGTAATTCATCTGGTTTAAAAATGTCAACCATCACATAATTAATTATCTATCGTGAACCGGGAAAGTAGATTTCCTCCACGAATTTATTAATAGACCTGATATACAACCACAGGGTAAAAAACCCTATTGAACAACTTAGGTGTTACAAAGATTGAGCATTCTTTTCTTTTGCAATTTATATAATACTTTTATTCTAATAAGAAAGCAATGCTGGTCTACAAGACGCTTAGGGCCATGGCAATATCGATTCTAAATGGGAGAGTTAACGTCTACATCCGAAATAAATCCAATTATTGTGTGATTTGAAGGCTTTCATTGCCTAGTTTATGTTCTGGTTCTATATATGTTCACATCTTAAAACTTTCATATAAAGCACTTTGGTGAAAATTCTGCACACAAAAAAAGTAAATTATATTTTATGACAATTATAAGGGAAGTGATAACGCATATTACAGTTTTCAAAAATATTAAACATTTTCTGAAATGTTACATTAAATAAAATTATGATAAATAATCAGAAATGTCATTCAAATAAGCTACTTATATGTTTTAAACTTCACAACGTCAAAAGTCACTCAAACACGAAGCTGCAGGGCAGTAATTAAATCACATTTTCTAGCCCAAATTTTTATTACCACTCTGAAAAGCATATTAGCAAATGTTTGATAACATAGGGAAAAATAAGTCTTTTTTTCCTCTTACCTTCTGCTATACAAACAGTCCATAACATAAGCCACAGAAACTTCACTGGTAATTTCATTTTGAAGACCTTTCAGGGGTGCATTTAATAGCTGTGGCTGCCCACACTGTGTCAGGTTCTCTTCTGCAAAGAACTGTGATTAGTGCAGAAAAGGACTAACTCCAGAAGGAAGTTGAAACACAGCTTAGGAAATAAAGAGATGACGAAATGTTCCGCCCACCAGAAACGTTTGCAAAGTGAAAGAAAAATCAACCCCGAGTGCCACAGGGCCAGAGTCTGCACTGGCTCTACCCGCGTCCCACCAAATGTTAACACTGTGACGTTGTGACCTGCTCTCTCTTTTTATAAACCCAGGCAAGTTCTAAACCTGTCTTTTCTTCCTTCCTTCCTTCCTTCCCTCCTTCCTTCCTTCCTTCCTTCCTTCCTTCCTTTCTTTCTTTTTGCAAAGCAGTAACTAGTGGTGTCCTCCAATTCATAAACCCTCTTGTCACTCAAATGCCATTCTGGTCTATTGCGCCAAAGCCTGAAAAAGATAAAATAATAGAAGCTCTTTTAAAAACCATTTATGGAACGTGAGGTTAAGGGATGTCTTGCTAATCGTGGGTAAACTTTGCCAAGAATGCAGTCCTGGCCGATCTGAGGAGCCTGCTTTCCAGAGACTCAGGACATTAGTCTTTTGACTTGTTATAAATGGGTACGAAGTGACAGCTTCACTCTCCTTAGTCATGAATGAGTTTAATAATTTGAAAAACCAAGAAATTGAAATGCTGAGTTTTTTAAATGGTGTAAGAGAACAGAACATGCATAAAGAGAATGTAAGCAAATGGTTTACTGAATACCGTGAAGGTGAAGACAGCCATGCAGTCAGCAGCAAGGTCGAGAAACTAAAAAGCCCCTCTCAGCCCCCAGCACTTTGAGGCAACCCCTCGGCCCCCGACGCTGCACCCAGGGGGTCCTCCATCCTCACCCCAAAAAACATGGGCTCCCTTGGCCGGTTTTCATACTATACATAAGTATCATGATATATTTATTCTTCTGTGTTTAGACTCTTTCTCTAAAACTTATGTTGCGTTTATTCAACCACACGTTCCGTGTAGCTACGGATTATTAATTTTTATAGCTGTATAATATTCCATTATTTGAATATGCCACATTTAATTTTATTTTCGAATCTGTGTGCCTCTTAAAAGGGCATCTGAGTAGATTCCAGTTTGGGACTCATGGTATTCGAAGTTTCAAAAAATCGGCATTTCGTTTTTAAAATTAGAAGTCAGGAATAGCTATGCTAAGTCGCAAATGACTGTTATGGTCAATATGGACCAGAGGAGTTTGGAGGGAGAAAAAATTACTTGCTCCAAAGGCGGGATTTGGGATGATCTCAAGAATAGCTCCTTATTCAATCGGGGTATAAGGGAAGAATACACCCACGCAAAGACTGAAGTGTAGGAAATCATGGAGAGTGTTCTCGAATTGACGAGAGCACTGGAGCAGTCGTTTTTGGAAAGTTCTGGAAGAGGGGCTTCGAATGAGGATTTTCAAAAAATGGCAAATTATTTTATAGGCACTGTGTAACCTTTGATAGACTTACTCAAGGAAAAGGGATGTAGGAAAATCAGTAGGTAGGGTCGCTTCAGCAGTTGTGTTAGAATGGATAGAGGAAAAGGAATTAGAAGATGGATACAAAAGCAGCAGATTACTGAACGAATTCATTCTGCAACGATTATACGGTAGATCGACGAAAAAGAGGAATTTGGCAAATAGAGCCGAAGCTTCATCATTTCTCGAGGTGAACGAAGTCTGGCCTCAGGACGTCCCGTTTGATTAGATCTCATAATAACCCGAAAGGGCCCCTTGCGATTTTTTTTTCCATGGTCATACGTTTTTGTAAAAATAGAAAAGGTGTCTTAATTACCAGAAAATGAAGATGTCTTTCCCTACTCTGATTCACCTTCTATCATACTCCGCTAAGTTAGTTGACATTAGACAGTCACAGGCATTTGGAGGACTCGACCAAGAAGTCAATATAGAACACATTTAGTTTGAGATCAGTCAGCCATAATCTGCAGTCACAATTGAATTAACCCGGTAACTGATGTCGATCTAAGAACGGCTTCTAGGAATCCACCTGTCACCTCTGTGCCCAACCAATTAGCATCACGACACAATGATGAGGGTTGAAGATGCAGCTACCATCTGCATGTACTCGACAGGGCCCAGCACCAGAAGGAAGTAAACGATGAAGGAGAAACAAGTCTTTAAAACGATCATCAGACGTGTAAAACTTCAGTGGATGATTCGATCGTCACCGATGCCTCGTAAGAATGGAAGTTCGGTCCTGTTGTGCACGACACAGTGACATCGCTGAGACACCGTAACACTTAGTCTCTATGACGATGACTCCGAGAGCAAACTTGTCTGCAATACCTCACTTCAAAGAGTGGTTAGTATTAATCATGCACAAAAACACTTTCGATGCCCTGCGATCCTGTAGTTCACTATAACAAGAAAACTGGAGTTTTCCCAAAATTTGACAAGAACCCTGAAAATTTAGGATGATTTATGAGCTGTGAGCTTGAAAGGATTTTTCTCATGTTTCAATAATAAGTAACAGATTTAGATCAAACATGCTAAAGAAAGGACTGAATTACTTTTCTACTTTCTATATATAAGAAATATTAGAAAATTGTGCCATGTGAAGGGATAATCCTAAGATCATTCACACGAAAATGTGAAAATTAAAGGTATCACAGAGTTGTACAAGACAATGAATATACATATTAAGTTTCTGGTTTTTATAATGTCTGACGTATTTGTCAATTTTTTGAACTTTGTGATTTATAATAATTCATTTCTAAGTAAATATTTACTTTCAGTTCTAATTTTTGTCCTGTTTGTAGTCTTTTTTGGGGAGATCCTTTCAAAATGTATGTCACATCCAAAGAACCTGGCTCTTTCCCGAGTACAGCGAAGCATTAAAAGTGACAGGTGACAACCAAGGTCAGTCTGTGTTATGAAATCTGCAGCACCTCACTGCCCCTCATGCAGTTGTAGTCCTAAAGACACGTTTTAAAGGGACAGCGCTTCGATTTTTCCTGAAACTGATCACCGCACGATAATTTTTGTTATTGCTATTGTTTTTGTTATTGCTTTGCGACGGGCAGTTGGTATCTATGGCTTCTGAACCATTATTCATTATGGCAGCCATGAAGAAGTTCTCTCTGTTTCAATTTAAATTTAAGTTAATTACACTGAAATCCAGTTCTTGACTTCTATTTCTGATGAAGATAGAACATAGGGAATTGTTCTTTCTTCCTTGACCACGAAGAAAACAAAGTACAAGCCACCCTATTGAAGCACGTCCTAAGGCAAAGGTCATGGTTCAGATTTATTTTAGAATACTGATCCTCACATCCGTGGAGAAGCCTAAAGATTCTAGAGTCCTCTTTCCCACTTCCCAGGAGCCTTCGCTTCCTCCCAGGGGGACACTGCTAGCCTGATGCAATCTAATAATTTGCATAAAAGTAAAGATATATTTTCTTTAATTCTATTTGGGAGGAGATGAAAACACACAAGGGCCTCCATTCTTATTTATTGCACTGATTTTATTAAGTGCTTTTCTAAAGCTAGATTGCAAGCTCTTCAAATCACTCAGCCTCTCGGAGGAGAAAGAAAAGGAAAAACAAAACCGCCATCTTGGCGACCTCCTCAGTCCCATTGGAGAACGTTCAGAAAACCCGAAAAGCCTTCAGAGAAAAATTAGTTGTCCCTTCCCGAGATCAGCTGCCCTTCCGACATCCCCTTTCCCAGAGGGCACAGTCACAATCGTCACTGCACACTTTGAGTCTTTTCTAGGCTAGTTAGAATCTGTGAGCAAAGTCTCCAAGCTCTACTGACCTATCAATAATTTCTGATTAATGATTAATTTTTATGTGTCAGGTGCTGCATTAAATGTACTACTGACTTTAATTCCCTCATAAAACCTTATAAGATAGTTTTATCCTTCCCTTTTTACCCAAGTGACGTGCGTGACCTACTTCTTCAGAACAGAACCCAGGCTGTCTGGTTCCACAGTTGGACATTTAAACACTAGAGTCACAACCTTTCTGACTCCGAGTGAGTATTCTAACCAATGTTTGCTCTGAGCAAAGACAGCTCTTAGAATTGGTCCTTTTGCAGTCTCTGGGATGAGGACTCAGAGGAACATAGGGTAATAGTTTGTGTAATGACACTAAGCTGAATTTTGGTATACTAAAATTTGTCCTAAAAATATCTAATTACGTAATGCAATACATCACATAGAAATCATTATTTCTTGGGGAAAAAAATAACTCTTGCCTATGGTGTGTAGTTAGTTGAAAGTAAATGGTTAACGACCCAGTTAATACAACTAACGAGGACAGCCTGCGTGTCACCATTTCAATGAAATTCAAAAATGATACTCGGGAATTCACGTGTTTAAATTTTGACGTGTATTTGACGATCGAAAGGAATAAAACGTATGTAAAGATCACACTGGGCGCATGACCGGGTTTTAGTAGATTAGACCAAAAACCACCTCACTTCCTGCTGTGGAGAAGATGCCGCCTCTGGTTGACCTGTGAGCTGGCCCCGGGCAATCAGAGGCTCCTCAGTCCCTCTTCTGTCTCCAGAGAGTGTGCTCTGCCCACCGCTCCCACGGTGGGGGCCTTGAACAGTGGTGTGGAGACCAGCCAGATGCCATCGTTAGCCAGGACGGGACCCCGTCAGCGCCTCTATATAAACTTTGAAGATCCAGCAGGCAGGTGTGCAAATCTGTTCGTCTTGCAAACGCCAAGAAGAAAAAAAAAAAATCCTTGTAAGTTCATTCCCTGGCTTATTAGAACGGCCACCTACCAATGTGGGGTGGCCCGCCTCTTTGTGCAGTCTCCCCCCAAGCTCTGTGTAGGAGCCTGGGAACCAACATCAGGCAGGAGACCGAAGCGGTGGGCTTTGGGAGAGAGGCATCTGCAGGGGGATCCTGAGCTGGCCATTGCCCTCTCCATGGGTGGCCCATAGGCGAGATGCTTGTGGACCACCACGTGAGTGCGGGATGTCCCCCAAGTGCCAGCTGCGTCAGGGTGCTTGTCTGAGGAATGGTGGTGTGCACTGAGGCCCCGATGAGGAACGATGGCTGTCGCAGTGCTGGCCCCCAGGGGGGCAGTTTGGCTGGCCCCCGATGCCCAGGAGAGGCTGGAGCTCCATCAGAATGTCGCACCGAGGGCTGAGGTTAGACAGGGGCCTGCAGTTGTCTGTCGCTCTGCTGGCTTCTGGCTGGCAGATAGGCTGGATGAGACGTAGGGCAGCATCATCTAATACGTAGGAGAACTTCGCGTGCCATTTTGCGGCGCTGGTGGGCACGAGCCGCCGAGGATTAGGTCCCAGCAGTTGTGAAGAAGCCTGAGCAGGACGCTAAGACTCTCTGGGAACGCGGGACAGTGAAGGGGAGGACGCTGTGGTGATTGACAGGGAGGTAGATGGGGTGCCCCATGCCTACAGACCCCCCTAATTCAAAGGAAACTATCACATAGCAATCACCCTGGACTTCGGATGATAGAGACAGACACCTCAAAACTCCTAGGAGGTAATGGTGCATCTTTTCTCTGTCTTTTGAGTTCGTAAATCTTATCATCTCTCTGAAGGGTCAACAGGGCAGGAGATAACTAAAATGTTGCCCACAGAGATTGACGAAAAAACGTGGGTGCGGGGAGGCTTTTTAAAATGCAGGCTGCCATAGAAGCTACCACGCCCCAAATCTGGCCCGCCGCCTGCATGAGATTATTTGTCAAGGGCAAATAAAAATCTTAAAAGTCTCCTCCACAAACATCAGGAAGACGTGTTGGCTGTTTGAGTAGGCATCGGATTCGTGGCTACAGTTTGGAACGAAGGCCATGAGGTCTCTGTTGTGTCTGTATGTTTACGTCTGTCTGTGGATAGTTTTCTACCTCCGGAGGGTACTGTCAAAATTATTTTGTAAAGAAAGTGTTCTATTTAATCGTCTTAAAGAAAAAAATAAGCCTTAATATCAATAATGTATTTAGGTAAAAGTAAAACTTAATTTTCTTTCATCTGCCAAATGAGTTTTCTTGGACTACTGGTCTGCTCTTGATAAGATTGTGAGAGGTTTATCTTTACATTTTACGTAATCTGCCTAGAAAACAAAGGTAGTGTGTTTTATCAAAAGAATTTCCGTACTTCCTGTTGTCTTTATCAGGTCTTTTATTGTTTAAAAAAACGGATTCTTTTCCATTGAAAGAGCTAGGTTTGACAACTATCTATAAATGTCCTGTATTTGCCTATGACTCCTTCGATTGTCGCTTCGGTTAAATGAATAACCAAGCATTATTTCACCGTGACCTATGGTCCTATTTAATCAAGTGTTTTATACCTTTTGATATTTGTACAGACTTCTCCAGAATCGAGTTCTAAGTGACCTCTTGTTGACCTTGAGCTAACGTTGGGATTTTTAAGAGGGCTCCTAAAACATCTCAAAAGATTTGTTCCCTCTCCTTATTAAAGAGAGGTGTTAAACTAATTAGGCTTCTTTAAGTATTAAATTACCCAGGAAGCACTGTCAAACAGGAAGGGTTGCTAAACTTTCTTGAGGTAAGTGATATGTTGCTAATCTCAGAGTTCCTGCAGAGCTCCTTCATCTTCAAGGAAACTCACAGAAAAGACTGAGAACAGGTTTCTGATAACTAAGATCAATCTGCTGTCATGCGGGAGGGACAATAATGGACCTCTCAGGTGTTCCCACAAGGTCCCCGGACAGGAGCTGGAGACCTGGCCCTGCTCTCCTTCCCCAGGGCGGTTAACAGCAGTGACACGGGAAGGCCAGCCTGTGCTGCAGGACGCCCAGGCTTTGCTGGAACAACGTGAGGGACAGGATGGATGGTGAACCCCCAGGCTTTGCTGGAACACCGAGAGGATGGATGGTGAACCCCCAGAAAATCCAAGGCTCAGGCGCCTCCGTGAGGTTTGGGGGAGTTACTGGCTGGGGTAAAGCACATGTGTCCCAGAAGCTGTGTTTGATGGGATGCGAGCCTTTCCGAACCCCAAGAACGTAAAGGAGGGGCGAGCCTTCGCGAGGATTTGGGGGGTTCAGAGGACTTCGGGTAGTCCCCACCTGGCACAGGCGGCTCCTTATGCTGCCTCGCAAAGAGACGGCACGTGTGAGACAAGGCATCAGGGAAGCCGAAGATAAAAGTCGGGGCCTCTCCCAGATGCGTCTGTGACCCCGGAAGGTAGGGGCTGAGCCCAGTGACAGAGACGACAGAAGGAGAGCGCGCCGCTGGGCTTCTAGAAGGACGCACACACCTGACACATCCCTAGGGCAGCAGCTCCTAGCTGACAGAGGGAGAGAAACCTGGCACCTCGGATCCAGCTTCTCACAGCTCCCGCCTAGAGATCACACTGCGCTCTCCCCGCGCTGTCCAAAGCAGGCGCCACGCACGCGCGTGACGTGGACAGCGCGGGGAGGTCCCACTGCGCGCCCCCAGCGTCCTCCTCCCGTCGCTGCCTGATTTTGTCGGGCGTGACCTTTATTCTATGTGTATAACATTTACATTCAATTTTACAACCAATTTTTCCCTCTTCTTCAGATCATAGTTTTATATCTAAGTGGATTTTTTTTTTTTTTACTACTAATGCTTCTCCGTTATTAAGCTCTTAATTTTGATTCATTTTTTTCCCTTGCATTTCATAATCGAATTTTTAAGACAGGCTCTTGGACTCTATTCCTTGATTTATCGCATATTCATGAATTTATTTCTTTTATACTAAAATGGCAACCTGACTGACTATAAATTCTTGAGCTATGCTTCTTTTTCATGAGAATTTATAAATATTATTTCACTCATTTTTAATACGTGATGACGAGCAATAGTCTAATGTTATTCATATGTTTCTCTATTGCATGATTTTCCCCCTGGATGCCACAGGATGCTTTTTAGTTTTGTCAATTTAAATTTAATTTTATTTGCCTTTTTAATTCATAAAATAAGGTTTGTCATTTTACTGTTATGTAGCGCAGAGCTGCAGAAATGGCAATAGCCTTATAACCTCCACTGATCTCATTTCTGAGTTTGATTTTCTATTCTTTTTTAAAATATAAACATTTATTGAATTGTTTCAGAGAAACGGAAAATGTGTAAATCACATGTCTAGAGAAGATTAATATCATATATGGTGAATACACCAATGTAAGCAGCATACGGATACCAAAACAGAACATTCTAGAAGCTCCTCATGATTCATTTCACTCATTCCTTCCCTAAGGCATAACCATTACCCTGACTTCTAACAGACAGGTTTTGCCTATTTCTTAAAACACAGGACTCAAGTTCCTTGGTCAATAAAATTTCTCATAGACACACAAAAAAATGAAAGGCGACATTAAGTTTATATTTTTTGTTAATGAATTTGTTTATAGATAGTATAATATCAAGTGCAAGGAGGCATGTGTATTTCCACTAATCATATTTAAATTAAATTTTGTGAAAAAAAATTTATGAGCAATTTGAAAGTAGACTAAATTTCCATACCTATGAGTATCGACAATTGGACTTATGTGGAAAGGATGTTTGAATCTTGATTTACTGCCATACGTTTAATACTTTTTTCTTTACCTTACACTAGTGATTACAAGCCTATTTAGCAAGATCTTTTGGAAAAAACAAAAACGAAAACCATTTTACTGAAGTTTTACAAACAAATGAGCATGACTCATAACCAAGTAGGACCCGTGAAACCAGGACCGAGATCGTGACGTGGAAAATTACCAGCGTCTCCGAAGTCCCTCTTCACTATCTGAACCTCCAAAATCAGCGTGGCTTTAGACCGTGCACAAATGTACATGATCTATTCTTTTGTGTCTTATTTTGGTCCACTGTGTGTTCGTGAGGTCCGTTCTCATCACTGTGGGGTTATATTTGTTGTTACCTCATTGCTGTATCATATTCCATGGTGTGACTGAACCACTATTTATCCAACTGCTAATGGAAGCTGAGCCGCTTTGGACCATTACAAAGAGTGTTGCTATGGGTGTTTCAGTGCATGTCACATGTCTTCTGGTGCACGTGAACATAAATTTGTCAAGTATACACTTAGGAATGGAATTGCTGGATTGTAAGGTATATGCATGTGTTCAGATTTAGTAGATTCTGCCACAGAGTTATCTGAAGTAGTTATACCAATATTCATTCCTATTGGCAGTAAATGAACATTCTGGTTTCTTCAAATCCTTCTCAGAGTTGCCTGCTGCTTTTCATTTTAGTAATTTTTTTGGTGGGTTTTGTGGAGATTGTGCACTGTAGTTTGAGGTCACATTTTAACAGTTTTATACTATGCGACAGCCTTTTCTCAAACTCCTGTACAAAGATGATAATTTTTCCCACTCGACTTATTATTCAAAATTTAATACATACACATGGTTATAACATATCTGAGGTATTATTGTAAACCAAACCTACCCCTGCTTAAGAAATAGAACATGATTTTCATAGAATTCCTTACCCATTTTTGAAATTCAAAATCCTTTGGAGTTTTAAATATATGGTTTATGCTCATACATTACATGTATGGTGAGCAGAAAGCCTTCAGCGTTTGCACAGTACACCCCTGTATCCCAGCTGTCTATGACACGTTTAACAATGGTTAATTTATTTTTATCTGGTTTTGCTCAGCTGTCACCGAGGTAACCGTGGCGTACACGACCCCTTCTTGCCACTTCCTGGAAAGATCCTCGTTCTGCCCCCTCCCCGCCCCCCATTCACCTGACCGGCTTTAGAATACCTGTATTCCACTCACGCCGCCCATGCGAGGCGTCTTTGATCTGTCTGAAGGACCTCTGCACTATTTAAAGTACCTCTAGGAGCTTGCTCTTGTCACCTTGTGCCATTTGGGCCCCAATAATTTTTTTAAAAAATTCTTTTAGGAGTTTGTGATTTGAGTTGTGGCTGCCTCCTGGTCCCACTGAAGGTATAGCAGTGTAGATTTATATATATATATATGGTTGTTTCAGTTGGCATTACAGAGGAAAACAGACAAAATTTCAGAAGAGAAGAATGCCTAATTCACTGAAATTGGGTAAAACTTTGGTCAGTAAAAAATGTTTTCTAAGCGCTTATTTTTTAAAGCCTGTTATTATTGTAAATTTTTATGTTTTTCTATGGGATCAGATGGTCCGATGCTTGGTGGTGGGCGTGTGATTATTGCAGAATGTAAAATTTAGGACCCAAACATGGAATGTTAGTCCATGCCAATGATTTGAAAATTAGCATCTAAACAGCAGTAGACTTTGCTGAGAAACAAAATGTAAAATTGTTAGCCCACTTAGTTTTATGAGGAAATGATTCTGGTATCGGGCCAAGAAAAGACTGATGATTATTCACAGTACTATTGAGGAGATTGCTGTATGCGACATAAATATATTAGTTAGGAATCTTTTCAGGTACGAGTGATAGAAATTCAGTTCAAATCATCTTAGGTAAAAAGAGAACTTATTGATTCCTCCAAGGGGGTATTCCTGGCGTGGTGCTTGCTCTAGCCGTGGCCACCTCCAGAAGCTTAAGAAATACCTTGCGTTGCTGCGAAATATTAGTCATTTCCAAGCCACTGACAAGAAGGACACACAGAGCTCATCGTTTAAAATCCCAGCAGAAAGAGACTTTCTCGCTCCCAGTAGCCGTACGTGAAAGATTCCTTTCCCAACATCCATACCGTTTGACCCAGCTAGGGTCCCGAGCAGGAAGGGACGGTGGCATCCCATAGGGTCACACAAGAGGAGGAGGAATTTTACACACAAGAACAGGATGTCGGTCAATGTCCAATAAAAGATCGGCAATGCGATCTCAGGAAAGGCTTCGCATTTCTGCTTTAAGTGCAGAGAACGCAAAGCTTCTTCTGTTTTGTTTTCCAAAGCAAGAGAGGAAAGAACAAGCCATGAGACTGGACTGTTTCCGGGGCTTTTATTCTTTAGGTGACAGTTGGAAAAGCCCGATCTCCAGATATTTGTTCTGGCGTCTCCAAGCTTTGCGGACAATCCTAGACTTGAAGACGTGCTCTTGTTTCTTTTAGATGTGAATAAACTTGTCCCCGGTGTTTATCTGATCACCTTGAGATCACAGGGAGGGACGTAGAAGGCAGGACAATTAAATGCAGAGGAACCCAGTCCTCTGTGGCATCGATAGATCACCAAATCGAGCTGTTCTACCTCAGAATTTTTCCATATGTGAGATAATAAATTTCTAATTTTTTATGGCATATTAGATCAGGGATTCTGCTACTAAGAATCAAAAATGTCCTCAGTGACGCACCAGGACATTTTGACCCCTAGCCTTTACGTGTATCAAAATTGCCTTTTCTGGGTATGTCTGCCAACCTGGATACGTCGCATTCACCTCAGTGTTCTTCAATGTCCCTCTTCGTCCAGCTCCTCCTGCTCTGGCTGACCGCGGCTTGTCCCTACAACCCTGCCCGTGTGCTGAGCGTCGTATCTCACTTCTGACTTGACTTGTTGACTCGGTTCTTCTTCCGAGGTCCAGTTCAGCTTTTGCAGTAAGTCTAACACGGTTTCTTTACCACTTACCAAGTTACGATTTGGGCATCTGTATTTTCTCTCCTATTTGGTTCACTCCTACTCATCATCTGTCACGTGACTCCGGCATAACTCACCTAGCTTCCTGTTTGCTCTTCCTAAGCTTCGGTGCTCCACCTGGAACTCGGAATTCATCCATCACCTGGGTCTACCTGCAAGCTGATGCCCAGCAAGAGATTTTAACGGTAAAGAAAAAGGAGAAAGAAACGACTGGTGGGAAGTTAAAAAACAAAACTATTTGATTTATTATATTTATAATCTTGGTCCCATTTGACCCGTGTTCTAGTGTTGTTAAATTATGGGTAAATTATTTTTGAAGGGTTGCCCGAGCAAAACAGAGAAGTCATAAAGAAATCATGGCCTTAGAGAATTTGGTGGTTAATGCCTAGGAAAATAATCTATTAACGATTCTGGAAATTAGTGGAAAAACTCACTCTTAGCTGTCGGGTCATTAACATCTAACGGCATCAGATTTCAGTACCACACTGTGCAACTTGATGATTTTTCCAGGGCTTAACTCCAAGCGAGCGTGGGCTTGCAGGCATAAACAGAAGTGCAAAGGACACATCAGCGTCGCTTCGTATTTATGTGTCCTAAATCTGGGTGAATGCCTCATCAAAAATGTTAGTCCTCAGATACCGAAATATCACCTGTTGTATTTCTGCATCCTCATCAGTATATTTTGCATTGATAATTTGAGTAGAAGGTGGTGAACTTTCTTCTTAATCATTGATTTGGCCGTGACATTTCCAGATTGCTTTTTGCCATATCCTTATTTTCTGCAACTGCGAAGTTTGCGTGGACCTGGTGTAAAAATTGCATTACTCATTTAGCTCTGAGGCACATGTTCGGTTTGGTGCGTCTGAACTCAATATGGTGCATACTTTTTCTGCCTTGCATGTGAATATAACTCAAGATGCTTGTTTTTCATTTTAAATGCCTACATGATCTGGCTTCTATGTGAAGCATATTTGAGATATTTTTCTGATTATCCATGTTGATTATTTCCATGGGAGTTCAGAAGAATCACTGAGCAGCCATATTTTTTTTTCTTTTGAACTTTAGTACATTTATTTGTTTCAATTACTCTGAGGGTACATACTTTAGTTTATCTCTTAAAAGGTAATCAAAGCTGTTCAAACAGTTGTGTGAAATCTGAAAAGCATAATTAAATTCATTAGTTGCTAAACAGCAAAGACATGTTTATATTAAGAAAAAAGATTTCTAAAAATGTGGATGCCTGCATTTTGAAAAACACGCGTAATAACAACGGCTATGTGGTGAACACGATTCTAAAATATTTAGATGTATTATCCATTATTCGATCCTCAGAAAGTAAGAACTGCGATTTCTCTACTTTGTAGCTGGGGAAACTAAAGCACAGGGAGGAAGCAGCACAAGGTCAAACAGCTAGCGAATGCCGCTGTCACGATTTAAACCCGAGCGGTCCAGATTCAGAACTTGTACGCTTGATCACCAGAGAGTATTGCTTTCTGGGTAGTTGGGTGGATGGGCTGGGGGGCAATGGGACCAGGTGTGGGGAGGCAAAGGACAAGGGAAGGTTTTAGGCCAAACTATGTCCACTTCTGGAATTCAGAGCCTAAACGATGGAATAGCAGCAAAGAATTTGCTAAGAGGTGTGTGTGTGTGTGTGTCAAAGATAGGAAACTTTTACTCCCCTCAGGTTGGTATGATCTAGGGGTGAAGAGGTAGCATTTACATTGAAATAAGATACATCCTGACTCACTACTTTCAAATAACAGGTGTACATACCAAATAAGCTAGTCCAATCTCGGCTAAAAAGATGTGAAATCACTAATAGCGGGCCAGCGTGTGGACAGCAGCCTCGTCTGTGACATACCTCTTGCTCCGATGATATTTCTCATTTTCTGTAATCTCGTTCTTTTCCCGAAGACTTCGTTCAGAACATTCGACTGAGACTAACTCTGCCGCTCACGGCCACATTATTGGTGTTATTTATACGTCTACCCCTAAGTATGAATACGCATCATCTTCTCATTAGAATCAGTATTTGCATTTTCCGTTTGTATTCTTGTTTTTTTATGACAATAAAAAATGTACACACACTCAAATTTTTAATAATTTGTACACCTGAATTATACGAAATCACGAAGTGGTGAGCTCTCTGAAAGAAGAATCCAAATGTGGTCTATAAAGGTAGTAGAATTAACATTTACCACATAACTTTATAGGTAAAAATAATATATGAATGTCAAGGATCTTACGTATTCATATACACCAGTGATTGCAATATACCTCACACTATTATGTATAATAAAGTGTGACATTTTTCTGATCGTTTTGTTGTGAATGCGCTTATTTAGACCAACGTGCTATTTGCGATGAAAACTACTGTTAGCTTGTAGCCTAGAGACATGGCGTAATAATCGGAGACATTGGACTTTCGTGTCATTCCTACTGAAATGGCTACTGAGTAATTTATGTTAGCTTTTGGTTGCTTCCGTTCAACCATCTTCACAACGAGACGAATATCTACTCGATTAATATAAAACATTGTCGAATTATTATACATCTTAAACTAAGGAGTCTAGAATGGACAGAGAGCGACAGTACATTATAAGGAGTTGTTAATATATCATAGCCATAATACAGAAATCACCTAAACTTTTTCTCCCGCTGAGCCAAATTTCTAAATAAGAGGAATCAATAAAAATTATGGCAATATTGCAACGCAAGCAAAGCATTTCAATTGCTAAGACCATTCCCTATATATGTATTTTTCCGTTTTGCAAGCCTTAGTCTATTTCTCAAATCAAACCCAGCGTGAGGAGGCCAGTTCCCCCTGGACATAAACAGTTGCCGCTTATGCTCACGTTTACCGATTTCCTCTGACAAAATGCTTTTTGAACCTGCGTGCCTCGCTAAAGGATGACACCTGCACACCGCGCAAACACACACCTTTGCAAATAATATCTATTTGCGCGATGCAATTTTCCCCTGTCGGCACTGGAAAATCTAGGTAATTATCTGAACGAACCTTTTGTTTCCTTCCTTTAACCCCGCCTTACTTTCTTTTCTCGTTTCCTATCTCTCGGCAAACTGCCTTTGAGGCCGTACTCTCTACCTGGCATCTGCTCTCAGGACTGACAGAGACACTCGCCCAGAGGCAGCTGATATTGCAGCGGGGGGTGGGGGGGGGGGGGAAAGGGCGGGGAAAAGCGAGCGAGGAAATTAATACGATAAAGCAGGCAGCGATGAATACGTTTAGGAGTTAATTGAACTGGGTGCCGTAAGAGTTGCATGCAACAGACGGTGACGAGGTGGCATCTTTGCATTGGGCGATTAGGATGTCCTCACCGATGAAGGATGAGGAAGAAGAGAGACTTCGGGATAAACCAACATGTGATGGGAACGATGGTAACTGAGGCTGGAGCTTAGTCGATCGGTCGGATACAGATAGGGCGGTTTTATAATTTGATGATTTCGATCACCCATCGGTAAGCATAAATATCTACTAGTTATCAACCATAAACCTTCTTGTTCAGATATTTTGGGTAGAGCGTGCATTTTGGAGTCAGAGAATCAAGGCTTTGAATCGTGGCTTGGTACCTTGTAGCTGGGTAGTATGATCTGAACCTAAGTTTTCTCATCTTTTAAGTTTGGACAATGTTGTTTTTCAAAATTATTGTAAAGTTCTTAACGTACTATGTGGCACATGATAGTTACTCTGCCGCTATTAATATTTTAACATTTGCATGTTCTTCTGCTTGAAGAGTGACAAAGATATTGTCCCTAATCTACTCACATCTGCGGCTTCTCAGTCACTGGACAGTTGTTGATCATCCACTAACCGACGACCGCTGTGAAAAAGGCAAAGTCCTAGCTGTCACTGGTACTTGCTCTAACAGTTTTGACAGTGACAAGGGTCAGGGCGGAGGGATGTCTTGAACAGGTGCCTCCTCTAAGCTACCAACGAGCAGGATTTGGGACACGAGCAACCTCAGAACGGGAAGATCCCAGAGAAACCTGGAGCGTTCCAATCCACTGGAGATTCTCCCTCGTACACGCACGATTGTTTCGCAGACAGAAGAGCAACGTAGGGGTGATCCCTGGGTATCGGAGGAGACCATGCTTCGAAGCCACGGAATCACGTTTGGCATTAAGGAATCCCTCCTTCGACTCCGTGTTCTCCCCCCGAGCACTCAAAAAGCGAAGAGGGTTTGGAAGCAGATAAAGGTTATCGTGAAGAACGATGCTGCCGGACAGGACAGAGAGCTCTGAGAAGCAGCAGCGAGGAAGATGTCACTATTAATGTAATAAAACATTATCCGTCCCCTGTCAGGTTTCCACTGTAAGGTCTGTAAATCCATCTCACCCCGCAGACCAGCTTTACTGGGACGCGTTGGGTAAATCATGTTAACCATCGGAAAATCTCCGGCCATCTCCCAACGGCCTTCTCGAGTTCCGCTTACCTGTGCTTTCCCGGTGGACTTTGTGGATCGGATGTGACATCCTGCTGTTTCTTTTTCTCTCTACTGTGCCCTCTCTTCAGCGTTGCTGAAATAACAATGACTTTGCTCATGTAGCTGGACATGCTCAGAATATAGGGCAGGTTTTGTCACATTTTTCTTCCTGTAGATAGAATCTATTTAGGCTGGAATCAAGGGTCGCAGAGTAAAACTAATCAAGAAAATAGAAAAACACCCGTCTTTACTCTGGCTGTACAAGTTCATGTCCCTCGGGCTTTGCTCCCTTACCTGGAATCTGTCCCTTCTCCCCAGGCACAGGCCCCTTCTCTGCCCCCTCTCGCTGGCCTGAGAGCTGGGTGCCTTTATCCTGACTCCGTTTCAGCAGCCACCTCTGTTGCGATGTGTCCCAACTTTATATCTCCAGACAAGAATGTCTTCCTGACATTCAGACCGATATATATTCGAACCCTCTGAACTGCTGGAGATGGCTCAGAGCGAAATCATTCTCTCCCTCACACCCATGCCTGCATTCCATCTCACCCAACAGGAACATTCTCCGCCGACTCGCTCTTTCCAGAAGCCTAGAAAGTGCCATGGGTTCTTCACTGTCCTTTAGTTTTCACAATCTCCATTATCAAGTCTGGTCAATCCTGTCTTCTTCATTTCCCATAAACGTGTCTTCTACTTTCCACCTGTACCGTAAGCGCTGCCTCGTTTTGGACAATTGGCACATCTCACCTGAGATACCGAATGGCTAATAACTGGTCTCTCTTCTTCCCTTCCCATCCTCCCCATGGCTAGATTCTCTACGCTGCCACCACGGTGAACTTGCCCAAGAAGCTTTGCCACTATTTAAAGTCCTCAAAAGATTTAGCATTGTCTTCGGGTTAAACTCCCAGATTGTTGGCCTGGTGTGCAAGGCACTTCCAGATGCGGTCCTTAAGGGCCACCTCCCGGCTGCCGACTCTCCCTCCCCGTCCGGCCCCTCCCCACCTAAACACACGCCCTGCGCTCAGACTCCATGACACTTCTGAATGCGCTGGGATCTGCCATTGCGTTCCTAGGCCTGTTATTTGTACCTGGATATGTCTCCACCTTATTCACTCTTTTCATTCTTCGGTGTGGATGTCAGCTCCTCTAGGAAGCCTTCCTTGATCTCCCCCAAACCAGAATGAGATGTGTCTATGCGCTCCTTAGTCAGCGCTAATCACTAGTGTGATTCATCGCATCCTAGTGTTACTACTGAATAATCTGTCTCCCACATGTACTTCCCCTTCCCCATGAGATGATTAAACATCATAGTAACTGCTTAATAAATCTTCATTAAAAAAAAAAAACACTGAACACGTCTCCTTCACACTGAGGTGTCACTATGTAGCTGAATGATGCTATCTGAATGGATGCGGATTGTCCTGTCTCTCTGTGCCTATGCAGACGGAGTGGAAAGCTTCACATAGAGAAAGTTGTTTTTATTGCATTCATGATTTCCTAATTCTTAAACTAGGAAATCAGTTTTCTGATTCCCTGATCCTCATTCTTGACACGCTCTACTCTATCAGCATGAGAATTCGGAAAACTTTCGGCGAGTACTCTTTGGGACCAAACTAGTCTGCTGCTTTCATCTACACCAGAGGTGGATAAGGGGACTTAAGAACACCAGGGAGGAAGGTACAAAATTGTAATGTACAGAACCAACTTGAAAATTGTGTCTAAAAATCGAATCTCACGCTATAGTAGAATGAAAGCTTTCACGCACACACGCGGCGAGAAAAGGAGGGTACGAAACGAGATTAAAGAGCACAGCGAAAACCAAGATGAAAAGAGCGGAAGGAAAATATATTTTAACAGCAGGAAATGACATGACACGACATGGAAAAAAAAAGAGAATAAGAGTATAGTGTAGAAAGACAGGCGGGAGAACTAAACGTCAAAATGAATGACAAAAAATAAAACAGAGAGATATAAAAATACGGAAAATATAGAACAACAGGATCCTCTAATTATAAATGTCAGTGTCAATGCCCAAATATCGGTATATTGTCAAAACGGCAGGATAGTATCTCTTATATTGCATTATTCTTTGAATTTTCTTAAGTTTAGAAGTATAAGCTTCCACTTTGACCAAAATTGCAAGGTGCACGCAGATCCATGTTATCGTGGGCGCGGCGAGCTCCGGCTGGCTGGGCCCGGCGCGTTCGGGTACTGAGTGCCATTATATCCCTAGCAGAGGTGCTCGTCCCTCTTAGCTGAGCAGGTTTCACCTCCTTTTTCTTTCTAAATTTTTATCTGGGTGGCTGGAAGCCAAATAAGGAAGATCGCCACAAAAGTGTCAAATACAGGTACCTTGCTTTCTTCTAAGAAAATGTAGCTTTGCTGTGACCTCCAGCATCTCAAGAGTCTAACCTTCAATAACTACTTTTTTCAAGCGCCTTGCTTCTGAGTCTGTGACTGATACTGTAAATAGTTCAGCTTTATGCCAATATATAGAGGCAGACTAGAATAATATAAATAAAAAAAAAATTAGCCTGGAACATTAGAAAGGGAAGCTTCACAGTGCTACCTTAACAGCAGATGATAAGATCCAAAAATAAAGCAGATACTCTCTCCCGTCTCCCCAATGAACTAAGCATGGAGGGTTAGACTCTAAAAGTTGATGCGGAAACAGTAACAACAACAATTACATCACTCCGGAGCTAGAGCCAATGTGAAAAAGATACCAGTCTCCGAGGTTTAAAAGCTCTTAATGTATCTCAACACACATTCGTTGAGATTTTGCTGTTTCGAAGGATAAGCCGCAGGGAGCGGGGTAGGATGTAGGAAAACGCATATGATCACACGACAGGCCGGGACGCCACCAGCAGTGCAAGCAAAACCCTCCTCGGGGTCCGACGGTGCCAGGAGGAGGCATCTCAGCTGGTTTATAGGTCCCCATCCTACCTCACCGGGGATCACCTTTGGCTTCTTGCGTTTGCAACCTCCTGTGTCTACCCTCCGCTGCATGACCTCACTGAGGACTAACCAAACTCATCACCGTCTCCCGAATAAACCGAACTTTTTTTTCAGATCGCTTTGGGCCCCGAGGCCTGGTCTCTGCCCGCTCCCCTTCCCTCGAAGGAGCAGAGAGGGCTTAGCTCCTCGCCCGCGTCTCCTTGACGCGTCCACGCATAAGTGTAGCCGGTTATCCCCAAATCTCTCTGTGTCGTCTGATGGCCGCGTGTCCCACGGCATCCCTTCCTTGATGAGCTTGGTCTTCGGGGCACTCTTGGAGACTTCCGAGGGCCCTGGGCCATGCCGAAGGCTTCTCTGTGTCCCTCAGGCCGTGTCCCAGATGGGACGCACCCAGTGCCCGCGTGCGCCCTGATCAAGTGAACGCTGGGAGGGAGGACAGCTTGGCCACAGGAAACGAGAGCGCGTGGCGACACGGCACGGTCCGGCCCACGCAGGCAGCGGTTGGGACCGAAAACCCACCGTGGGCTCTGATCTCCCGGCCGTCACCGGCACGCGTCTCCCCCGCGGCCTACGTGGCCCTGTCTGCCCCACGGAAACACCTCCCGCTCCTGCAGATGGTGAGACGCGAATCCAAGGGACTTCCCCGGGCTGGAGCGGGGATTCCCTCTGCGGGACGCGCATCCTCCGGCCCGCCTGCCCCCCGCCCCAACCGCAAGGCTTGCGAGGCGCAGGGGCTGCCCGAGCCCCCCGTGTCCCCCGCATCCCTGCCCAGCCCAACGAAGGGTCTGCGGCCCGGGGACCGCTCACTGGGCGCGCCCCCATTGGTCGTCCCCAAGGCACCTCCGTGCCGTCACCGTGTTATGCAAATGAGGGGGCGTCTCATTGGCTGGGCCTCCGGCGCAGCTCGGAGGACGCGTGCGGGGACAGCCCGGTGGCGGCGGCGGCGGCAGCGGCGGCGGCGTTGTCGTTGTCGTCGGGGACCCAGACCGCGGCCGGGCGCCCGCCCGGGCTGTGCCGGCGGCCGCGCGCCCGGGGGCCCGGGCCCCTCTCCGGGAGGCGCCGCCGCATCCCGCCGCATCCCGCCGCGCGCCGCACCGCGTCCCCTCCCTCCCGCACCGCGCGGATTTTTCCGGCGAAGTAACTTTTGCATTCCCGCCTCCCCCGAGTCCTGGGGACCAGAGGCGGCGCCGAGCCCGGGGGCGGTGCCTTGGCAGCGGAGCCTCGTGTCGGAGCCAGACTTTTGCTCCTGGGCTGGGTTTGCATCATCCCCATCACACCCTCGGGAGAGCCGCGCCGGCCCCCTCTCAGCCGCGGCTTCCGGCGCCCAGCAGACCCCCCGCCCCCGCCCGGGGTCCCTCTCCCCGCCGCTGCGCTTCATCCGCCCTCTCCCTCTGCCCTCGCTGCCCCCCGCCGCCCCCCGGTGCGCTGCGGGTCCCCCACTCCGAGGAAGGATGGTCGATCTGGAGAGCGAGGTGCCCCCTCTGCCTCCCAGGTACAGGTTTCGAGATTTGCTGCTGGGGGACCAAGGATGGCAGAACGACGACAGGTGAGTGGCGTGGTGCAGCACCGTCCGCCAAAGCTGGCGGATCGGGCTCGGGTCGAGGGCCGGGGGTGGGGGCCTGGAGGGGGCGGCGCGGGGGAGGAGGAGGGACTCTGATGCGCCTCTCCATTTTGACTCTAGAGCCATTGCTACAGACAAGGCGCCCCTTCCCCTCCACTCACTGCCCCTGCAACGGGGTTACGGCTTTTATTCGGTGCTTATTGTCTCTCTGCGCTCTCGCGGCATGTACAAGGCCGGCATCAGACACGCGATATATCTGAATGGCACGCGATATCAGTGCCAACGATTTTCATCCCCCCCTCCCCCCAGGTGTTGGTAATCAAATCCGAAAACGTATTCAAGTTGACTGAAAAAAGCACATTCGGAACTTAAAATCTCCGGCCCCCATTTACTTCTTGTCGTGGTGTCTGGATGAGGTGTCCACCTGCCACTGGGAATTTTTGTGCCCTAAACGTTTGGAGTTGCTGGAGGACAATCGGTTTACATACGTAACAGGTAGTTAGTGAAAACGACAGCGTTTGCCATGGGAAATACTTCGAACACGTAACTGATAATTGAGGCATTTGTGGAGCACAGTTCCACAAATTTGTAATTAATGTATTTTTAACCTAAACAGTATCTAAGTCACAAAATTAAAACTAAGTTTCGAAACTAGAATATTTATTAGCAGCAAAATACCGCTCATGTGCTTTTTCCAGAGCATCACTGCTTTGCCTGCTGAAACTTCCGAAATTCCTCCCGCTATCTCTGACTCATTATTTAAAAAGCACATTTTATGTTTCGTTGAATTTAGTTTTTTTCTGGAATAGTCATTTTATGTATGGAACGCCACATTTCCTTGTTTTTAACTGATATGCTAATCAGGCTCTCAACTCAACTGAAATGTTTCCTTGAAGTTCACTTTGCTATTGATGTCCTGTTTTAATTACCTAAAGATCCGTAATTGGTCTGATTTCAAGATCCCTCCATGCCCCGCTGGGCGCTCCTCCTCCCTCCCTTCTTCTCCTCATCATCCCAGCTCCCAGTACCAACTCCTGTTCCTGCGCACACAGTTTTATCGTGTGCATCAATGATTCACTTCTTTGGCCTCATATTAGTAATTTAAAGGGACGTAGATGCATCGTAGAGGATGACATTTCAACCCGGCCTCTTCTTTTTAGGCAAAAACATATACATTGGTTAAAAACTAGAAGTATCAATTTACCAGTGTGCTTGGAAAATCAGGTATATTCTGGTTGAAGATAAAGACTATTTAAACAAATTTGCAATGCTAGTTGACAGTCATGTAAACTGTGTCAGCCCAGTTAAGTGGCTTATCAGGCTTATCAGCGTGCACACTGATTGAACCTATATTTGTGACTTCATACCTCGGGACCAGCACATAGGACAGAAATCCTCTATTCTATGTAGACAGTGGGAGATTGGCTGGTTGCGGAGGGGACATATTTTGGACTTGGTGGTGGTAGCATTATTTGGTGTTTAATGTCGTATCATTAAATGGTCATGTGGATGCTCCCATTTTTCTAAGGATGCTGCAAATAAATTTCAGTAATTAAGAATTTTAGTTAATTAAGTGCTGCCTAAACGAGTCACTGCTATATTTAAAAAAAAAAGTTTTGCACATTTATTTGTAATATCTGTTGTAATAAAAGTTTATGCTAGCCCAACTTCAACTGAAAAATCAGGCCACATTTAGTATTAAAATGAATTAGTAAACATTTTAAAAATCGTTCATCCATTTTTAAGGACCGGACTAATTTTGTGGCTTCATGAACACTTAATAATTAGTTTTGGTTCCATTTGTTGTCCGTTTTTGAAGACAAGATCCTTTGATCAATAGGGGCCCAGGATTCAACCCTCAGCTTATTCCTTCACAGGCTGGGTGGCCGCGGGCAGGTCACTCAGCCATTACGAGATACAGAAATATTAGTTCCATAAAGGACAAGACTAACGCTTGGCATTAAGCGGTGGTGAGTGCAGTATGTTAACGTATGTATATGTGGATGTATGTGCTACATGCCATATATATGTACACATATGCACACATATGTATATATGGGAACCTATGCTAAGTTATTTCTCAGTCAATCCCCATAGACTCCCTAAACAGTGGGTAATTGTTTTAAGGATTAGGAAACTAAGTTTCTGGGAAATTAAGTATTTCTCTTTGTAAGAGAAATACATTAAGTACATCTTATAAATGTAAAGATGACTCTGGAGACTCAAATTCCTCCAGAAGCTCCTAAGTTTTTTTCCACTTAACGAATCTGAATTTACGAGAATAATTTCACAGCACGGAGCACAGTTTCGGTGCTTATCAAATGTCAGTGCTCATCTTCACTCCTAATTTGCAGTTAGCGACTCTATTTTTCTTTGAAATCATCAGTTAAAATGCAGTAAGGAAAGTCATCTTGTTTGTCTTTAACGTATGTGGTTACCAATTCCTCTTTGTAACGAAGTCTGAAGAGCCGTCTTAAGCCATCTTCATGGTCTCGATCTCTCAGAGTCCGGGACGCGCTGTTTCAGGGAGGACCAGGTGGAGCGTGTCCGCCGCAGATACCCTTAGTGCTCCGCCCATTTTCTCTGGGCTGTGTGTTTGTTTGTTTGTTTGTTTGTTTGTTTGTTTGAACATCCTCTGCCTGAGGTCTTTTTTTTTTTCTCCTGGCCTCAGGCGCACACAGGCCTGCCTGGGGAGCAGGCATGGAAGTGCCACTAAGTCGCATTTGCTAGACAGGGTCCGTGGCTTCCCGTCTCCCTGATGGGGGTGATGCCAAAGCATCATGCTCCAGCTCCACCCGCGTCCAATGAGACGCAGAGTCAGTGGCGCGCGGTGGTAACTGGCTTTATTAGTTTCCTTCCCGCCATTCCTCTTCTGGTATTTTCTGGATCATTTCTCAAGTAAACTACTCACACTCCAGTCCTGCTCTCAAGGGCTACTTCCGGGGAAAATTCGAACCCAGGTGGGTGTGCGGTCGGTGTGGAGCCTCAATCTAGAAATGACAGGGCGCTTGGATGATGGGAAAGTGGACGCTTTCCACCTTGCTCTTCATTTTGAGAATGTAAAAGTCATGCTCAGTAGGGCACGGGAGGTTGGCGTGTGATGGATGCTTAGAGGGATACTGTGAAGAGAGAGTGTCGCCGGCCTGTCACGACGCAGGAAACGTGTAGCCAGTCCCTAGGGTTTCTGTGAACTCACCGTGGATGGTTCACTTAAATTTGCATCGTGCATCTCTCTGGTAGGTTCACGCACACACTTAAGGTGCGTGTCATATCAATGTGTACAGTCGTGTGTCAAATAATGACCCTTTGGCCAACGAGGGACTGCATATACTACAGTGGTCCTGTAGGATAATAATGAGGCTGAAAAATTCCTGCTTCCCAGGGATGTGGTAGCCACCAGAATGTCATAGCGCGACGCATTCGTCACGTGTTGGCGGTGATGCTGGTATAAACGAGCCTGCTACGCCACTACTCATAAAAAGTATAGCACATAGAATCAGGTGCAGCCCGTAACACTCGATAACGGTAATAAACGACATGTTTATTATGTTACTGGTATGTTACTGGTTTATGTATTCACTAAACTATACATTTTATCATTATTTTAGAGTATATTTATGAAAACAGTTTGCTGTAAAGCAGTATGCCGTGTTATGTCAGGTAACAGTCTCATACATACATCTCACTGTATATATAATAGATCTATATTCTATGTAATACACACGGAACGCATCTGGAATGTATATGTAATGTATCTATCAATGCCATCCTTACATAATTACCGCTCCTTTGCCTTCCGATACCCTTCTCTGAGTAGGGCAAGGGGACAGAGTGAGACACAGCAGTGCAGGCAATTCAGCACAGGAATAATATTAGTTCTGGGAGCCTCGAAATGAGCTTGAGAGCTGCTGAATGACGTCGATGCTTGTGCCTTAGGAATGCCTGTGGTATAGATGATGCATGTTTATTTCTTTGGCATCCCGAGTAAAACACTCCGCTCTAATCAAATGCTTTGTGTGATGTTTCCTTAATGGTCTTTTATCCCTTCAGCTAACATTTGAACGAACGCTGTGTCCAAGGCCTTCCTAAGTTAAATGTTGAGAGGACAATAAGGAAGATGAAGCAATGCCTGCCCAGGAGGCGTTCACAGATATAGCGGTGGATCTTTCCCAGGACAGTGACAGGATTGTTTATGTCACGATGACGTCCTCGCCCCAGCATGTCCACTTTAAGACTGTCTAGAAGATCACGCACTGTTATTTGTAGAGAGCGCGATCAGGGTTTGCTTGAAAATATAGTGGCGAAAGTTACTGTCTTAGAGATGGATGGAGGCATTCAATATATTTGGAATCTAGTATTTAGTATCTTCGAAATGACCCTGTGGTTGAAACTAATTCGACTAGTGGCTGGATTTAACTGGTTTTATGTGGGGGCCGTTCTGTAATGTGTGGAAGTGTCGTAGTGTTAAATCTATTGTTTTCTGTTTGAATATTTCTGAGATTCATAAAATAAAGATGTAGAATATTTTTCTGAAGTTAAAGATTGTAAATGTCAGGTCTTAAATGCCTTCAGACAGAACAAGGCTTTCTCGTCCCTCATCGTGACTTAGTAATTTTAAAGTTTGGAACACAACGTACTCTGTGTGGATAAATTATCACAACTGTGGATAATGACTGTTAATGGACAGCTGTCAGTGGCAGTCATGCAGGAGCAGGCCATTTATCTAATTAATACCATTCTAGTTTTCGGATGTCTGTTCAGTTGTTTCAATTCCATTAATTTTAAACGTCTTTCATATTTTACAGGTAGCATTTAAAACCAGTGCAAGAAAGTCACCTAATGTACTGTAGTAATTGAAAACATAAAAGGATTTGAACAAAGAGTACAATTCAATCAATTAATGGTTTAAGAGGTATTTATAAAATGGGGAAAGTGTTTGGATAGCTTCGGAGTATATGTAATTTTAGACACAGTACAATACAAATATATTACTTTATGTAACCAAATTAAATTGGGGAAATGGATTTTGGATTGGCAGATGACACAGTCATAGAATTTACCAATTTTATCTCCCATAATAAATTAATTAGTATTTTGAAAAGTAGCTATTTAATGCAAAGTTCTGATTCTAAATTCGTAAGTTTGGGTCAGTAATTACACTTTTAAACATTTTAAGTGTTATTAGAAAGAACGACGTGTTATTTTTTTACTGTTTAAGTATATAGTGGAATCAACCATCCATGTGCAATACCTGTAAAAATAATTTAAGCATTTATTGGGAATCCAGACAATGCTGTGTGTCTTGGCACTGTCTATCGAATTAAAAGAGATCCCCACAAATAAGGCAATAAAAATTTACCTATTATTGAAGTAGGTAACGGTGCGGACAATTTTATGTCTATAATTATATATTACATATATAATACATCAGAGAACAATTCATTGTTTGATAATTATTGCTTTTCAATAGTTACCAAGAATTCAGACATTAATATTTTATATAAAAATGTCTGATTCCTTCTTTTTGACCTGCTTTTGCAAACGAAATTGAAATGTGGCTTTTCAAATTATTGAGAATTTATTTTTAAAGTCTGATTGTATTTAACCACTCTCGTATGTCTACTTTCCGTACAGGGTTAAGTATTAATAATACTTCTTTTGTTAACATTACACTTTCAGCTTTTCGAAGTACTTCTCTCTATATACTGCTCTTGGAGAAAGGGATGTTGGATAGAGTAGTTTCATTTTCCACATAAACTATGTGGCATTTTAAGGAGAATAAACTTTCTCCTGAACAGTTTCTCCAGCGTGGCTTCCAGCAGCCCTGAGGATGGGTACGAACACATACTTCCAGATGAATGACCAAGAAAATGAGTTCGGCTAACTTAATCGTTTTATCAAAATCGTTAACATGCTTTTTTTTTTTCTTCTCGTTAGTAATGTAACTCATCTTCTGTGAAAATAGATTTGAAAGGTGATATGAGAAACAGTACAAATGGAAGCTGAGCACTCATCGTCTGATCTTCATTATTGGTACAAAAGAAAAATTAAATGAACGATATATTTCGTGATAACCTGTAGTCAGGCCGTGATTTTATCTTTCTGCAGCTCTTAGTAGTGAATGCGATGTTTTTCTTGGCTTTTTCGAGTCAGGTTCTTGTTTATTAAAATGTTTAATATGTTCATAAATCACATTGTCATTGGCGGTTCGTGAGTTTTTATTAGTGTGTTTCTGTATTGCCAATGCTGTCTTATTTATGTTGTCTGAGTTACTTTTAGAAAATAAAGCAAAAAGAAATACTTTTTTTTCCCAATGAAATTTACCCAGTCGCTTTAAATATTTATAGTTTGAAATTAAATTGTTTTGCCTCTTCTGAGCAATATTTAATACATACTTTCCATCGAGATGTTTTTAAACTAATGCTTTTCCTGAGTTTGAATTTGCTAACTTAAAATTTCTCTAGAAAAGTAATAAAAACAATAGATAATGATCCAGAAACACAATTACTTTTACTCTTTGACACAGTCCTTGACTGGATATGGGATTTTTTTTTTTATGGGTCATGAAAATAAAACAATTCTTTTCACAAGGATCTTGATCATCAGACAGCAATCAAATTGCAATTTAAGGAGAAAAGTCACTTTGGAGAACAGAGCGAGAAGGAAAGGCTGCATCTGGAACACTGACAAAATCTCATCCTGCAGCCAAATTCAAAACTGGTTGTGTGGAGCTGTGAAGTACTTGGTGGCCCTTCTCATGTAGAGAGCGCCGCCCGAGTGGAGTAGATAAGATAAGAGGGGCCAGAAAATTCTTTCCGGTCGAGGTGGTGGTGGTATATAAGGTTTGAACATTGTAAGCAAATGACCAAAGTCCACGAAGAAACGAATGATAAAGACTGAGTATATATATTTGACTCTTGCAATTAAGTAAAATCTAGAAAAACACCGTCGATCTGCCCAAGATTTGATGTCATCCTTATTAAATGTTTATGCCTAATACACTTTGATAAATAATGGTTATTGCATTCCATTCTGATTAACAGAGACACCAAAAAATTTGCCACGTATCATGATCACGGGCTTGACTTTCTCAGCCAAACAGCGCTATTAGTTTTCTGTTACCCGAAACGATCATTAATCACGACAGCTTTCCTAATACTACGTATTACGTCACGGTTGTTTCTTTAGTTACACGCTCATGGCTGAGGATCCCTCGTCCGCCCTGTATGCCGAACATCTCTCTCTCCGATTTAAAGCTGTGTTCGTGGACGTTTGGCCCCATGATTTGTCTTAGCGAATGGGTTTTGGATGGCCCTGAGCCACTGTGATGCCTGACTGCTTGCTTCTCCTACACGAGAGTGACCACGTGCAGGCTTGCAGCAGGTAAATAAAAACGCGGGCTCCGTGAAGGCGAGAGAACACCAAGAATGGATAGGATTCCTTGTACCTGATCATCTGGAAGCAGAAGCCTGGATTCGAAATTTCTGACCTTAATTTCTCAGTAGCTACATTACAACTAGAACAAGCTCTCAAAGAGAACGTAAGACGTAGGACGATTTCACGGGAAGGAGGAACCAGTGCGAAAACTGAATCATTCTTGTCAACGAATTCAGGGCATTAGCGGTATTAGGTTTATTTGTCTCCTTTGTTTAGAAGTGGAGATGGGTATGGGGTGCGGAAGTGAGGAGGTTTGAGGCTGGAAAGTTCTAGTTGCCTGAAAAGAACAGGGGCGAAATGGTCCTGAGTTGGGAGACCAGAGAATCCACAGAAAAGGGAGACTGAGGACAGTGAGATTTCTCTCCACAATACTGTCTTGGAACAATCGCATTTATCTTCATCTTTTTTTTTTTTTTGACAAATAGAAACGGTAAAGAAAAACAGAAACAGAGTCCCAGACTGTCAAGCTTAGCTAGTCTGTAGGCGACTGGCTGGCAGCAAGTCCTCAAAGCCCTGACCCCTTTCCTGTTGAGTCTCAACTGGGTGTCTCTTTGAAACTGCTGTAGTACACTCAGCTCTGCTGCGATCCTGCCATGGCTTCACAGAGTGAGAACTGTCTCCCTCCGTGCGAGCATTCCTTGAACTCAGAGTTGAATTACTTCCAATTTTCACAGTATGTGTAAGAAATGGACTTTGCACATAAAGCCAGAAAAAACAGGGAATCCAAGGACTTGCCTGTTCTTGGGCTTTCTTGCACTAGACTTTGCTCAGAATCGTAGTGACAAATGGTTATTACTAGGCACATTTAACCCATCTTGTAAATCACTGTGTGAACAGGGATAAAAGCGGATTAACGCATTTCAACCTCATTTAACTCCCTGTGGGAAAACGTGTGGATTGTTCACATATTGCAATCAGTTATTGACCATGGGGACAGATGAGTGCTTTAATAACAGATGGCCTGCTGTCTCAGGTCTGTCAAAAAATGGAAGTACCACTGGATGTCTTAGGAATCAGGTAGGGTGAACAGTAGGCTGGACAAGTACCAGTAAAAAGCGATGGCAATGACTTTAGTCACTGCCGCATCAGGTGGTGATGTCATTGGCAACTCATCGATGGAAGCTTCCAGTGTTTTGTTTCTATTTCTTGCCTGTCTCCCCAAGGGAGTTCATGTGCTGTTTCACCTATTTCTGTTGAAAATACAGAAGATAAAGTGAAAATGGAAGATGATATTGAATGTAGTACTTATCGTAAAGACAGGGAATGTTTACCAAGAGTTTATCATATGCCGTGTTGTTCTAAGCATGTCGTATGTGTTGCTTCGTTTAATCTGCGCACCAGCTCGGAGGAATTCTGTTATTTTTCCCTTTTTACAGATGGATGACCCGAGGTGCAGAAATATGTAACTTGTTCCAAGTTATATAATCAGAAGAGGTAGAACCGGGATCTAATTATTGTGCCTACTAACTATGCTGATAACGTAAACAAATGGAATTTAATGCTTTTAAATAACAGAACAGAAAAAAAGCAAACGAGTGTGAATGCTTTTGAAGGTGGAAAAATCACATAACGTCTGCATCCCTCTGGGTGAGAAATATAATGACTAACTCAAAAGGAAAGTTATGAAAATTTTGAAGTTGGTAATATTTCGGGGAAAGAAAATATTTTTTTTCTCTTCTAATTGTACAGCATTGTTCTTTTGACAGTCTGGAGTGAGTGGGTTGAAATAGGAAACTAGTTAAGTAACTAAAGTGGGGATTCTGTCATCTATCATCTATCTTTCTACCCATCCATCCACCTACCTATCATCTACCTACCTACCTATCATCTACCTACCTACCTATCATCTATCTATATCTATCTATCTATCTATCTATCTATCTATCTATCTATCTATCTATCTCATCTATCTATCTATCATCTATTTGTCATCTATCATCTATCTTTTCTACCCATCCACACCTACCTATCATCTATCTACCTACCTATCATCTATCTTTATCTATCTATCTATCTATCTATCTACCTACCTACCTACCTATCTATATCTATCTATCATCTATTTGTCATCTATCATCTATCATATATCTATCATCTATCTGTCTATCATCTAGAGTATATAGGAATCGAAAAGTCATCATCATATCAGATCATATAATTAACTTACTGAGACTCTCAAACTGTCCCCTTGGGAAGCTTTCTCTGACGTCACCTACTTCCCACAGCTCTTTGCTACTTCAGTTTAACCACAACAATTCTCTTTCTTTTGATGTGGCTGGGTGTTTTTTTTCCCCCATTTTTCAGTAGAACTTTGGGGTTTATTACTTCTATTTCCACTCCCTAAGGTGTTTGTACCTGGGTGAAATTTATTTTTCTCAATCACCATATTGGTGCTAATGAAAACTCTCTTGCAGAGAGGTTATGAGGTTTAAGTGTGGGATTGCGAAGCTACCTGGCTGAGGCTTTCACACTTAGCCCTGCCTGTCAGTGTGATTCACTTGTTCCAAAGGAGATTTGCAGTGGTTCTCATCAGTACATGCGAGAGCATAAAAAATATAGCTGAACAAAAAATAATAAGGGGGCGGGGAACAAATCAGGTGTAGTGTTGGTGGCACACAATATGAATTCCATGGGGTCCTATAGAGTCACTGGAGGTGGGCCACACAGGTGGCCAGAGCAAGGAAGAGGTGATCAGTTGCAAAGCCGAGAGAGAAACTAGTAGATCAGGAGTCATGCGGCATTCCTTGGTGTTCACAGTGAGAGGACATTGCTCCCATGCATCTTCGCTTCAGTGTGCAATGTCCTCAGCCACTGTGTCATAAATCACAGCGCGTTTTCATAAGACTTGTAACGTTCTCGCTGCCAGCTGCTCGTATAACCAGAAAGAATTATTCACTTAAAGCAGATCCACAGGACATGCAAAAGTGTCTCTCAGATGCATCTTGTAAAACGAGAAAAGGAACACCTGAGGTCACTGATGGATTGTGACTCTTTCGTTTAATCCTCCTTAAAAACACTGTCATATGGATGGCTTTGATTACTAATTAATAATGCAAAGGGTTTAGAGTTATATTCCTTGGTGCAGACCTGAAGAATAAATGTCGTCAAGGGAGGCTAGGATGGCCAGCTCTTAAAGGACAGTTTACAAGGATTCTAAGCGCAAGCCTGAATTGTGGATATTCTCACCTCCTCCCAGATGTTGGGTGAATTCATTAATTTTCTTTTCTCACAGATGCCCAAAGTAAATATCATACAATTTAACATTTTATCAAGACTTTGTAAGCACCCCGAATTGGGGTGTTTATACAGCCCTGTATATACAGAGCTAGAGATATAAACTAAGCACATAATTATTATTACAGATTTCTCGTGGCTAAGTCATCGACATGAGATAAACAGCCTCAACCAAGAAGCTCTTTTCAACTTATCCGCAGATATCACTAGAATCCTCCCGATTTTTACATTTCAAAACTTTACGGTTTCGTGCAACTTCTTCTTCAGCTTGCGTCCCTAACTCTTCATCTCCATCTAGTCTGTTTTGGCAAGGTTTTCGTTTATCACATGGATCACCGCAGCGCTCGCTGGCCTGCCTCGTTGGTCCCAGTCTAAACGCTTTCTGCCTCCCATAGTCTTCCATGGCCAGCCCGAGCTTTAGTCACCTGCGCGTTTTCATTATGATCTTCTTAAACGTGACTTTAACATGTAACATTCACGTTTTAAAACCCATGCTGTGCCCCTCAAGCTTCTTATGTGAAATTTCAACTGCTTGGCTCCATCTTTAATTCTCTTCCGTGATCCTGTCAACACTTCCTAGGCTGCTTTTTGAGACGTAATCACCGCAGCCATTCGCAGAAATGACGCTTCACCCTACAGTGTGCCGACATCTGGTCCACTGCCTTTGCTTATATCACGCCGTGATCCGAGGCTGTCTTGCCGCTTCCTGTCCGTTTTGTCTCCTTATTCGTGAATGGACACGACACTGGACACAGAGCCGGAGTCACTCATGAAACCTTTGAACTCACTCGGGCCGTCGGATATAGTTTACTCATTGCTTTGTTTTATAATCACGTGTTGTTTCCGGTATAACACACAACTTTCCAGGGGAAAAGCCATACCTTCCATTCATTTTGGATCCTCCTACATTATTTGATACAGCTGGGTGATACAGAACCTCTAAGAATTTTAATTCTGTAATATAAGATACTTAAAAGAAAAAAAGTCACAGGTCTGAATATGTATGTGTGCCCCATATATATACATGATTATGATAAAAACGAAGGGACGTTTCAGAGTCAGCTTTCCCCCCATGGAGATGAAATAGCGTTTGAAGCTCATTCTGAACCTGGGGGTGGTAGTTTGAACCCTTTGACTTGAAGACGCCCTTCCCACGTGTCACTCAGTATTCTTGAGGGCCTCTCCTTCAGAAATGGCCAGGCAGGGTCTGCTCGAGCCCGTAACTCCTACGGTGACAGTTTGATAGCCCGCGCTGCCCTGTACCGGGAAGGCAATAGTCCTCACACGACTGGGGACTGGGGTGAACAGAAGGGATTCTTTTCTGTTTTTGTCTTAAATCCTGTAAAAAAATTTTTTTTTTCGTTTCAAGAAACAGTGTAGAATGTGTCTAATTTTGCAGTGTTAGTGTGAATAGAATGCTTTTCTTCAGGAATAAAAGTGTATGTGGAATGTATCGGTGACCGTTGGGCTGGAGAGAGACAAACTCTAGCCGCTTACAGACATGAGTACGCAAACTCAAATGTTTGCTTAAAGAAAAAGACTTATGAAAACATTCATTACAAAGTTGCCCCGACTTGCTGATTCTAGCTGACAACGTATTCCAAGTAAGGTCTTCTTCTAGTGAAGCCACATAATGAAGCGAGGGGCGAGTTGCTCTGTGCACCCCCAAATTGTGCTCAGACTGCCACCGAACAGGCAGGATGATGAGTGAGTGACAGGGGCTTCGGAGATGTCATGCACACTACACTCAGGCTTATATCATGATGCAGAGAGAGACGTACGTGATAACGGTCCCATAAATCAGAACACGGTATGAGAGACAACTTTTTTGAGTACCGGGAAAAGCTGAGAGAGTTCTAGAAAGACGGTGAGCTTTATACATTAGGATTCATGCCTTTGATGCAAAGCAGTCATGGCTCACACAAGGCCACAGTGGGTTTCCCACGGGGCAAGTTCTAGCCGAGTGTCAGGCCAGCATTGAGCCAGAGAGCTCCACCGTTTTTGAAAAGAGAAATACATTTTTCCCCCCTCCGGAATGAATTAGATCATTGAAGCAGTGGAGCATGACAGGATGTCAAAATGAGGTTACCTGACTGTCTTCGTTTTGGAGTGGACCATTGCTTTATTTTACGTGTTGTCATGTTACACTGACCTAAGCCATCGAGTATCCATTCAATCGTAAAAGCAAACAGAGTTGGTGTTACAAGCTCTGTGGGTTATGTGTGGTGCTTTTTTCTTTTTTTATTATTAAAATGGTAGGTTAGAATTTAAATGAAAAGTAAAAATAATTTTTCTACATTGAATACTTCTATAAACATGTGTCTCCAAATTACTGTAATTAAAGTTTACGGAGCATAATCTTATAAGCATCCACCTAAATTAGGATTCTGGTATTAAAACATGTTACTTAGCAATCTGAATAATAATCTCCGTGTTAATAAATGATAACACTTGGTGAACTGTGGCATTATGGTATGCGACTGAATAATTAAAAGGGAAAAGTCACACACCTTTAATGTGAAGATAATATAGCTTTTGAGGGTATAAACTCTTGAGGGACTTTTGCTTTTGGATTTGGGCCCCCCCCATTTTTTTTTTTAGCAATTAATGACCATGTGGCCATGGGCAATTATTTAACATGTGGTTAACAGTGTCCCCCCTGCAAAATGAAAATAATAATCGTACTGCCATCTGAGGTGAGATAATCCATATAATGTCTTCGCTCAGTACGAGGTAATCATTACTGCTAAACAAATGTTAGTTGTTTCTGTTGTTATTTTACGGGTAGTATATTAGAAATTTTAGACTATCGAGTCATTCTTCAGACGTCGTCAGGATGTTCCCTTTTTGTTATGATTTAGAAAAATTATTTTTGAAAACGCCTTTTAAGTATATGACGTGACAGTTCTTTAAGTTTCATTTGAATTTTGCAGCATCTAGAATGTTTCCTACATTTCATCAAGTAGCTTTTGTTTGTTTGTTTTTACACCCACCTCACCACGTCTCTCCCCTCTGGCAACCATCAGTTTGTTCTCTGTATCTATAAGTCTGTTTCTGTTTTGCCTTATTAGATTGTTTTCTTTCTTTCAGATTCCACAAATAAGTGAAATCATACGATATTTGTCTTTGTCTGACTGACTTATTTCACTTAGCATCATCGAGTAGCTTTGAGAAAAGCTCAATCTTGATAGCAAAAATTTATTGCTGTTTTTTTTTGTTTCCTGAGCTCTGAGCCTATTTTAAGAGTTTTATGGTGATTGTGCTTTGGAGAGTCAAAAGATTAAGAATTTTTTCATTAGTTACAGACAACAAGACTTTTTGTTCTCGTATGAGCATTATTAAATACCGCAGTCAGGAGATCAAGAGAAAGACCCATGAAGAATATATAGTTTGTAAGATACGGTGGGAGAAATTATAAATCGTACCACTTAAGGCTTTAAAATTTTTTCCCCTCAATTTTAATTTGAGTAGCTGTCTAAACTATATTCCCTTGGCTAAGCGTTTCTACTTGTCTTTCTGAAAACTTACGTTTCGCAAGAGAAAAGGCAATTGGATGTCGGTTTTTCCAATAGCAGGGTAAGAAGGTGATAACCGTATCAAATCAGTTACCGTCATTCATTAATGGTAACAAAAAATACTAACACATAAAAGAAATGTTATCTTTCTAGCAACAGGGGAGTCTAGATTGTTAGTTGACTAGTATCAAGCCATGTGAGCTTCCAAATGATTAAATTCTTAATATTGTTTATAGTTTAAAATTTTTAAATCAACAGTTTAAAAATTCCATGAGGCTTTAAATAAACTTACAAAGCAGGAAATCCAGTATTAAGAAGAGAATTAGTCTTGATTAGTCTGCTCATTATATACTTAAGAATTCGATAGAGTTGCAATTTATGTGCCTTTAAAATAAATATCTGAATTTATACGCATTTAAGTATCACCCAAAATGATGATGTCATTTGGAATATACTAAAGATGTGAATATAAGTTCATGTTTGTGTGTATCTAAAGTAGTGTAGAAAAGGTCTCATTACCTAGAACTTAGAAGTTGAGTGTCTTCAGAGTTTATTCTCCCTATCACAATATCGTTGATGGGATATCAACATTGAAATAGCTAAAACCATGAAGCATATCAAAAATTTTAAGTCCCGAACCTCTAGATAAGCTATTCTGTTCTCAGTCCATAAATTATTATGTCTGAGGAATTGAATTGATACACATCAATGGATGGGTGAATGAAAGACCTTTTTAAAAAAATTAGAAAAAAATAAAATAATTCCATTCTTTTCGTTGTTCTGCTATTCATAAGCTGTCAAATCCATATTGTGATCTTTATAATGAGCACTATTTCGAATCAGTTGGCTTCCTCTTGGCGGTAATAAATCATTCAGTCATTTCCAGTAAATTGGCCAATCAATTCCATTCACTTGAACAACTTGGGGTAGGCAGAATGACAAAGGGAATTTGTTAGTATTCACTGTGAAAATAAAGATGCCTCATTCAAGTAGCCAAAATATAGACTAAACGTATGTATAGAAAATCTGTAAAGACCTTTAAGTTTCTTCCCTTCACAGTTTATTTACTTAAACTACCTGTTATTTGATGTGCGAGTCAAGTCCTACCTTCCGTTTGAAGAAATAATTTGTGTTAAGTATTGGACACTTGGATTGCATGGCAACTCAAAAAATGTTACTGCTAATTCTCTTACTTTTCTGATTTTCCCCATTCCCATTTCTCTCTTTTTAGCTTATTTATACTCTACCTTTCTTTGTGTTTACTATTTAATTTCAATTTTATAAGTATCCGCTTGGGTTGTCGTCTTTATATCTCCTACTCCCCCAAGAGACCCCGAGTTCCTCTTACGTCTTACTCATTTTGAACATAACAAAGCTCCATCAGCCATCAGCCTCCTCTCCCCTGGAGTGATTCTTATCCTCAGGGGCCCAGCTGTAGTGGGAGCACCCTCTCACCCCAAGTTCATCTTTGCAAAACACCCCTCACCCTCTCCCCTGCGAAAAACAAAAGAAGAACAACAATGAAAGTGTTTTGCTTGGAACCCTGAGCAAAATCTCCTGAATACTAGACTACGTAATAAATTGTAAATTTTGTTTGTACTTAGACAAAACTTTGTCCAAAATTCCATTTGGAATCTTCAAGCCAATTAATTTTTCCCAAGATTTCTGCTCTGGCAAAGGCTATTAATTTACTATTAAAATAAAACTGTGTTAGAACAAAATTAACAGATTTTTTTTCTCTTTTGACAAGATTTCTAATCACTGCAGTGTTTAACGATACGATTTTTTGAGAATGTGTTCATTCATCTGTCCTCTCTGTCTCATCCCCATTCTCTCTTGACTTAAGTGTCCCAGCACTGTCCTCTCTGCTACCTCTTCTATCTCCTGAGCCTTCTGGAATTCCGGCGCCATTGTAAATCAATTTCCCTTCACCTCCGTTTCTTTCAGAGTTCCCTCCACCTGCTTCTTTAATGAGAACCAAGCTGCAACATTAGAATCTTTTCCATAAACGCTGCTTATTTTCCATATATACATATAAATCCCCCATTGGCCATGGCTCTGGGGTGTGTTGCTGACTTACCAATTATAGACTGTGATGTCTCCATATCTTTAAGGTGCTTTTTTTTTTTTTAATGACCTCATGTTTTCCTTGTCACCGTGCTCTGTCAGCCTTTCGGTGATCCATCCACGGAGGGTTTGGGTGCAAGCTCCTGTTCTTTCTTCTTCCACCAGATTCTGCTGTGACCGGTTCTACGTTCTCTGCCTTAACGAACAGCAGCCGAAGCCCCTGCGGCTGTACAGTGCCTTGAGTTTGACATTTGTGTCCCGTTTTCTTCATCACCCTCTCAAGAGGCTGGACGTGCATCACCAATGGGGCTGCACTGCTGGGGCCTCGCCCTGCACTGGCCCCTCTGCCCGCACACTCGACTGCTCACCCCACGGTTCGCAAACATAAACTGGGTCGTTTGAGCATCGTCAAGGCCTTCGTCCGCTCCACGCTCTGCCTCCCGAGCTGCTTCCCTCCCGTCCATTTGTAGCCTCTGTGTTTTTTTTAACTTACTTTTCTACCTTCCACACTTTTTTTGTCTTACTGTTCCACTGACCCTCCTCTAAAGATTCAGATGATCTTTTTCATGCCAACTCCAGGGGACAATTTTCTCTGATTCTCTTCCTTTCTCTCGACGCTTCTTCTCTTGATTTCTATGACATCGTCCTCCTTCCCTGTGTGTCCTGCCCATTTTTTTTCTTAGTTCTCCTTTGTAAGTTTCTCTTCTTTTACTTATTCCTCAAAGTTACGTTTCGTCAAGGGCTCTTCCTTCGCATTTCATTATTTTCATTTCGTGCCTCTTTCTAGTTGACTTCATTCAGAGCTCACGAACTTTAATGATCGATTGATGATGGATGGATTGCTGTGTCCATCTTACTCCCCCCCGCCCCTCCCAGTGAACACCTTTGCATAGCTATCCGACAGACGCCTCAGTCAAAATTCAGTCGAGATGTCTGAAACTCATTTCATTGCCTCTTTAAAACCCTATTCTCTAGTATTTTTTGTTTGGGGCACCGGTAGTGACACACAGCCAGCCACCCGAACTAGGAGCTTTCAGTCCTATTGCAAGCTTCGTTCACTGCAGGTCTCATTGATTCGACTCGTGGATGACTCATCTGGACCGTTAAGAACTGTCTTAATCCTTCTGCCTCCGCAGCCTGATCTCCCCTCTGCCCAGCATGCGTGCCCAGCCACCTCCAGCGACACCCCGCCCACCCGCACCCGGCCATGCCAGAGTCACTTACTTAGCCTCTGCCTGCGCATTTTAAGGAAGACTTTTCTGCAAATCCCCATTCTCGTCATCCTCTATATTGTACTCTCTCTCGGGCGTCATCCTATTTGATTCTACTTTCTCTAGTTTGGAGAAGCCAGCGCGGCCGACGTGGTCCACGTGGACCGCAAGCATCACCTGCCCTAAGCGTCGCTGCAGTGTGGGTGGTGTGGCCACGAGGACGCAATGCAGTGGGCTTAGCCTTTGAACTGAGTCCAGCCCAAGCTGCCCCACCCCCTGAGTGTCTGAGAGAGGCGCTCGGGGAGCGGGCAGGGCCGAAGAACCGGGAACTTGACTGTCTTCAGTGAGGCAGCTCTCACGACCTGCCCTCCATCGTTCTGCCTCGTCCCTGAAGCCTCTGGACACCTCAGCTTCGCTTTTGCAAAGCCGCTTTCCCTGTTTGTGTAAGAGGGAAGGGAAGCCTTTTTGTTTAATACCAAACGTGCCCACACACACTGCGTTTGGGGCCCACGTCGTTAGTTACACACGGCCAGAGTTTACAATTTATTTATCACATAGCATCTCGACAGAGAGCATAAAATGCCACACAGGAGGATGTGCCTTTTCCTTGTTGTTCTAGTCACTAGATTTCCTCCCCTGCGTTTTGTAAAGTTTAAGACAACATATAAATTTCAGGTAAACAGGTAGATGCAAGAGGCAGGGAGTCGAGGACGCGGACTTAGATCCCTACAGCAGCCCCCAGGTTCTTGCCTCCAGCTGAGAGATAGGGGCTGAGATCTGTTCAGTGGATTTAGCGCCTTGACAGGCCAGCTATGAAACGCGGCCCTTTACCAGGCATTTTTCTAAGCGCTTTACATCTCCCACGCAGAAGTCTAATATCTCCATTCTGTAGATGAAGGGACTATACAGAAAGAGATATAGAAAGGCTAAGTGACTAATCGGTGGTTACAAAACTGGAAAATGGCAGAGCCAGGAACTCAAACCCTGCTCTTCGTGACCACGAGGCGTGAGAAGGGGTCATGAGGATGGGGGGTGGGGAAGGGTTTGCTTTATTTCCCCTAACGTCTAGTGTTCATAAATACGCAGTCGATAGATGCTACATAAATACACGTTGGTTTTGAAATACGTAATTCTTTTTAAGAGAAGCTTTCACAGAGACTGGTAGTATTATTTGTTCCTCTACAGAGTTTTCTTAGGAAAGAGATTTAATTTTTCTAAAGTGTGAACATGTAGACATTTGTTTAACGCTCATTATTCAGCTATCATCTGCCTATTCATGAACACATCCAGTATGATTTAAATGAGACCAACAAAATGGGAGAAACATAATGAAATGTAAGAGAAGAAAGTAAATCGGGTGTTTTTATAAGAGATGACTTTTAGCAAATGCTTTTTAAGTTAATTAAAGATAACGTATTTGAGTGGGACTTCTTTTTCTATTTAGAAAATGTTTATAAATGAACGAAAGCAAATCTCTTTCTACCAAAGAGCCCCTCTCCCATCACTGGCGGCCCCTCTCCTTGGGATAATGATAGAGTGTCTCTGGTGCCTGTTATTCCATCTTGGCCAGAAGTAGAAGCTGCTACAGGACAGATGTTGGTTTTTAACTGATTATGACTGTACATTCTTAAAAGAAATCCATATTTTCTTCAAGCAGTTGATACACTAAGAATCATCTGTTGGTATAATAGGAAAAAATGACAAAATTCTTCTAAGAAGTATATTTTTTCTATTTACTATGTCATCTAACGCCCTACGTGGATATCTACGAAATTGCGCAAACAAAAAAAAGTTGATCACTTTTCCAAGAAAATGCTTTGCCGAGAAAGAAAACTATAATTAACTTCATTGACTTCATCGCTTTAGAAAATATAGGTAACAAGCAGGGCGAATATCACCGACTGGATAGATTACTCTATGAATTCGCCTTTAGCAGTCTTTAAAAACGAACGTCAAAACCAGCGATGCCTGGCGATTTCAAAAAGCTTTAATTAAATGCATAATATAAATATGTATATTTAAATGTAGCCAAAGGTACTTATTTATTCAGAGGGGCAGGTCTGTACAGATAAGAAAAAAAGTAATATGGGATATTGAAAAATATATTCACAGCGTTTTCTATTTACTTTATAATTTTCAAATATCCATGTTTATTCGTACTTTGGCTCTGAGGCCTTACAGATGTGTTTAGAATTATGCACTAGGAATAACGTGCACATTTTCCACAAAATCACACGTGTGACAATATGTATTTTACTCTGAACTATGCTACCACTGGCCCCCCAAATGAATTTTGTCTAGAATGTTTTTCTAAATAGTGTAAACCCTTTAAAATATAGGAAATTCAAATAGAAAAGCCATTCGAATTTTTGTGATAACATTGCTTGTGTCTCCTTGGATAATTAGTTTACTACTCTGAGTCTTAGTGTTCTCTTTATAAAATAGTAGTAAAACCAAGGACATTAGCTTTTGAATCTGATATATCTGTGTTTAAACTGCTCTTTTTATATGTACTAGCCTTAAGTTAATTGATCTTGGGAGCTTTAATTGTTCCCATTGTAAGGAGTATGCCCCTGTCCCTTTTGCACTGCTGACGTTCAGATGTCCTAAAGACGTCTATACAGAGAACCTTACAACACTGCCCGGCCCTTCGTGTAATTCCGGCCAGGCAGTTACTTGCGGGACCGTAATGTGTCATGATGAATACGTAGTGATGAAATGTGCACACGAAGGAAGTTATCGAGACCAGAATAAACTTGTCAAACTATTAAATTGGATCAAATGATAGACGTTGCTCAAGGCCAGAGCTGGACCCTCTTGATTCTGTGACATCCAAACATGACAACTTTCCTTTAATGACTTACAAAAATGTTCCTGTTCTATTTAAAAAAAAAAAAAAAGTGAATTCGGAAATAGTAGGGTCGAGAAACCATTTTCTTGTTCATGGATCAGAAGACCCACATTCTTTGGATTGTACCAATTTCTGTAACCTCGTGTTATAGTTACGCCAAGTGTTAACTTGGGGAGACTGGGTGAAGGGGGTGCGGGACATCTCTGAACATTTCTTTGCCCTTCTTATGAATTTATAATGATCTCAGAATAAAAGATTTTTCTAAGAAGCAAGTAGTAAACAAAATAAATGCCTCTTGGGGGAAAACAGATTTAACATTTCCTCCATTAAGCGCTGCAATTTGTTAGATGTCACTGCTGGGTCTTATCAATATTTCGGCCAGTTTTCTGAGGTGGCACATTCAGATGCTTCTCTCTTTCTCTCGTCTTCCTTTAGTCATCAATTATTTAGTGTTTAAAACACTTTGAAGGACACTGAATAAACAGCCAGAAGAAAATATGAATATCATCTATCGAATCTTCCATCTGACTTTGAGTTCTACAGACTGACTCAACGATTTAGGTTTTTAAGATCCTTTACACTACATTTGATTAGAAATCAAAACTGTACCTCAGTAACTTAAAAAGATAATTACGTAATTATGTAGTGCTGGTCTATAACCCAATAAAAGGCACGGTTTCTGCTAATTCCCACCACAAAATGTGAGTTGGTTTCAGATCTAAGCGAGCCACTAAGTGAGTAAACACACACATACACATACAGACACACAATTACACACTCACGAATGTGTTTAGGATTATATTCTGTACTCTCACAGAATTTTAAGTGTAATTTTAAGCCCTTTAGAGGAATAGTGAGTGCTGGATTTTATGGCTGAATGCACCAGGCAGTTACTTGCGGGCACCTTCAAGATGAACCCTCTGGTGTACAATGGTCATTACTAGTCTTCACCAAGATTCAGTAACAAGCCAGAATTTTGCTATTTATGAAAAGAACGCTAACTCTTCACCTGAGAATCCTAAGCATCCTTGTTGTCCCTTGTCACACATTCTAGACAGCACCCTAATCTGCCAGTCGGTTTGTGTACCACTGCACTTGCCAGCTCATAAGAGGTGTATTTTTTTTTTTTTTTTTTGCTTTGAGAATACTACTCACAGTAGTATTTTCTACTCCAAACTCAAAACTTGCAGGGTACCTGATATCGAGTCAGAGCGTAACAGCTCTGTAAGTGTTGAGGGCAGGCTCCCACACACAGGTCCAGCTCTTTGACTCCGTATCTTCAAAACCCTTTCTTTATGAGAAAGTTTATCTGATCCTTTTAAAGTCACGTGTCTCCAGGTTCCATCAAAATGACGCAATAAACGTGAATTGTAAAAATTTGCCAACACAACTATTTCACAGATCTTAAACATAAGACTGATCAAAATCCAGGAATTTCTCAAAATGAGATGATTTCTATGATGACTGTGTTTTACCCTCAGAACAGATTATCCATGTTTTTTTTTTTCCTTTTTGTTCTTTTTAGTGCAATGAAGTGTTGTTTCGAATTTCCGAGCCTACCTTTACATCGGACTCTTACCGAAAGGGCTTATTCCATCGCAGCTAAGCCTCCCAGGCCCAGAAGTTACTGTCCGCCAGAACTTCCTCTAGAATAAGCAGAAGGCACTCATCCTTGAGTGACTTTGGGGACGTTGCAGATTTCCTTTAGCCTCTATCCGTCTTCCCACCCCCAACATTGTCCGTCTGCCCTGTACTCAAACTGAAAGCATGGATTTATTTTTAATAGAAGTCTCTAGCAGTGGAGAAAATCAGTCTTTTCATCGTCTCCCCAGTCTAGCGAGTTTGGGTGACCGTGAACTCCAGTGGCTTTGGTTTTTATCTGGGTGTATGGCCCCAGGTCTGCTATTGTCTTCTTTCCCTAGGCAGCCGGCATTCCTTCCCTGTTGTTACCCTTTCGAATAAACCTCATTAACAAAAAGAATTCAGGGGCTCTTCGGGTCTCTCTGGGAGTCTGAACTCCTTCAGTAATTTTTGCCACAAATATCTCTACCAGTAAATTATTCCGAATGCTCCTAAAGAAACCTACGAAATTTAATTGGGACATCTAAAATAGAGACAAACAAATGGAAAGGTATAGCTCTATCCCAGGGTGGTCGCTAAATATTAGATATATTTGTAGTTTTATTATAATTCCAATAAAAGACATAAGCAATATTACCACAAGATTAGAGGAGACATTTGAGTTCTAGTTTTGGTGGATAAGGAGATTACGCTGTCATAACAACATTCCAGGTAGAAGGAAGACGACGTGCAAAATGTGAATTATGGTCAAGAAATGATCATTCATCTAGTAGAATTTAATTAAAACGTTGACGATCGTGTAACGGGGGAGTGAGAGATAAGACTGGATGGACTGAACTGTTTTTATGAACCTATTCTAAACCGAGGAATTCTTATTGAATCCCGTCATTAATGTTCAGCCAGTAAGGAATATATTCATTAATAACTATCTTTCTTCATTAGATGTTATATGAATTTTGTGTTTATGTATTACTTATGTGTTTATTTGTACCTATTTTTGTCTATGGATCTTAATGTGTATTATTTTTATAAATTATTGTCTCAAACATTTTAAGTATATACTCAAAACCTAGCGATATTTTCATCTTGCTTTGAAAACTCTCTTGGTAGAGAACAAAGTGCTAAATCTGATCATCTATTTATGCATATCTGACACTTTACTCACAGCAGGTCCCAATGTTAAGTCAACATCTTTATGAGGCATTCACCAACCACATTTGGTTATGGTAATGTCTATCACTTTGTTCTTATCTCTAAGGAAGTGTCCTTTAGGTAGCTACTTATCAGTCGGTACCAAGCATGACGAAACTATAAAATCGGGTTATTCATTCTGAAGCTACAGGTAAGCTTCCACGTCGGGTTCATACTGTCTTGATTTTCCATTCTCCCTCACACCGGCTTCATCCACCTTTTTATTACTGTGCATCTGGCCTTGAAATGGCCTCGTAAGACGTCGCTTTCCTGTCCCGTCCCATTTGATCAATCTTGCGCTCCGTTGCCAGGCTCCTATTCATAAAAATTGCTTGGGTCAAGTCATTTCTCATGGAAACAACCTTTACTGTGCAACCTCGCTTTTCCCTGTGGTCCACAGAACATAGTCTAAACTCAGCACCTTAACATTTCAAGACCACCATCCTGCTACCAGATTACCTGTGACATCACTCAGGCTGCCCTACTCGGGGATCTGCGTCCTTTGCCACTTTATCCTTTTCCCTGCCCAGGAGGTCATCCTTCCATCTTTTGAACCTGGTGCAATCTGACCTAGGGACACTATCCCATTGCTGCTGGCAATAAAGGGTCTTCAGTGATCTCTTCGCCCAGATTATCAGTCCCTTCCCTGCCTGCTTATTTCAGTTTGACTTGGCTCATTAAATACTCAGTGAGGTCTCGATGGGGTGGCAAACGTTTAAAAATTATTGGCATAAAATGATAAAATGCAATGCACAACGCGGACGATTTACTGAGAGAGTGTGGCCATAGACACCTCATCTTCTAACAACGAACAGAACCCATTCCGTACATGTTCTCAAGACAGACAACTACCAGTAAGAGGACCTGGTGGCACCATTGTCACACAGTTCATCCAGACTTTACCTGGTAATGGGTGGGTGGGTCGGGGAATCTGAATTGACTCCCCGGCTTTATCTAGAGGCAGAAAAACAAATTTCTCAAGTCTTTAGTGCTGCAAGTGCTTTTGCAAGTCGGAGCACTGCAGGTAGGCTGCAGTCCTGCTGCAGAAGCTGAGATACTGGGGTACAATCGTCCTGATATTTACATTTTAAAGACATGGCCCCTAGCCCAGGAGAGAGGCTTACCTAGTTTTCAAAAGGATTTGTCTCATTTCTGAGGAAGAAAGTACTTAACGACGTTCCAAAGAAAATGCTCAAAGGAGAAAAGGGCGAAGAAATCCCTTCCCTCATTTCGACAGGGAAAATTAAGCCTCTTACTTGTAATTTGTGTTTGTCTTCGGGGGAACCAACCCCATTTTAATGCTTTTCATTCTTGGATAAAGACCAGAAATCTTAAGAGGCTTATCTTGAAGGCTGGTCCCTGGTCCCTGGCCTCTCTCCAGCTTTATCTCGCTCCATGCTTTCTTCTCACACATTTTCAGCTACATGTTTCTTTTTTTTTTCTTTTTTTCTCAGAATCCACGGCACAGTGCTGTAGCACAAGCTTGCTGCTCCGCTTCCTGCCCTCTCTGCCTAGAATTTAGCCTCGATCGGCTGCTCTCGCTCGAGCACGCCATCCGTCTAGCTAATAATTGTCTTCTGCGCTAGATTTGAAGCTAGACGAGCACAGGATCTCTGTCAGATTGCTGTCGCGCTTCTTTATGCCAAGTTGAAAGATGTTTTCTTGATGCATAGTAAGCGCTTTACTAATATTTGTAGAGGGATGCATGAAAATGAAGAACGTGGAAAAATTAAATTAGCAAAAAAGTAAAAGAGAATGTAATTGAATGTCATATATCTGAACGGGGATGGAGGATCGTTCCCTAAGTTTAAAAAAAAAAAAAAAAAAAAGGCCGTCAAGAGTTTAAGAAAATAGGATGATAAATTTGATTTAGTGTCCTACGTACATACACATACACATACACACACACACACACACACACACACACACCACATCAAATGATTTATAATATATAGGAGAAATACAGCAATGGATTAATTGCTGTCACATAAATTTTTTTGCAGAGAATATTTTGCAAAGAATTAGTTTTTAAAAATCTGGAAAAGCCAAATCCAAATAAATACTGACCAGAGGGGGAAAAAATCACCAACAAATTGAGAAATGAACATTAAAATGAGATGCCGACTTAGCAGCGCTTTTTACTACTGAATAAGAAAGAGGATATAGAAAAATCAGAACTTTCTCACGTTTTGCCCATAAAGTTTATTTACTAGTCACAGTTTGCTTATGACAGAGTAATGCCGGAAACTAAATCTAAACATTTAAAATTGGAGAGATAGTTACTCATTGACAAACTATGAATATTTATGGGATGAATTTCGATGCGGGCACAAAATGCGATGTTCTCAAGTAGTTTCTGACAACTTGGGAAATATATTCTTTTGTATATTTTGTTATTCTCTGGTTTAACATACATGCACACACATACATACGCGCATGTTTATAATATTATTTAACAAAAACAACATTCCACTTATTTACTATGACCTGTATTAAAAGTAAGTAGATCATACATAAAAGAATTGCTGAAAAGACACTTGACCTTCATATGACCTTACAAAGCTTTTATTTAGATGAGGTCAACTCAAGGGATATAACGAGGAATGCTTTTTCCCAAAGTAAGGCAACTAGGGTTTGCCTACTTATTTTTTATTTAGGCATGGCTTTTGTTTATGTGTACCTCATTTGTCTATGTGTACCTCATGGCTTTCAAATGAGGTACACATAAACAAAAGCCATGCCTAAACAAATGTGCTTCTCAAGATATTATTTGCTTTATGGAGAATAACAATGTAGTGTCACATTTTCGTAACACCATACACAACCTGTGTGTTGGAATCAGAGATTTGTAACTAAATTTTCTAGACATACCAACAAATTTCAAAAGCCGGCATGTTGGATTTAGTGTGTCTTTTTCAGCTTTACTATATTTTCATAAGATTGTTAAAAATAAGTTTCAATTCTTAAAAAAAAAAAAAGCACAGCTATATAAAAAGAGGAGTGAATAGGACACCATCAGAATTTTGGGGGAAAAAAGCATAAGAGATGAATTGTGAGTTTATTTAATCCAAGATTTTGTCTTCTTACACTTAGTTCACAGTCTATTTGTTTTTGGTTCTGTTTTCCTGGAAAAATCACTGACCAGGTTCCCAAAGAAATTAGAGATTCTGGTAAATTACACATTACTTGGCTTATTGAACTGGTTGTGGAAATATTAGCCGTCTATTTTCCTACTAGAAAAAGAAAGAAAAAGAAAAAGCCCACACAACCAAAGGCAAATTTAAAAAATTATTATAAAAGTCAGTTATAATATCCTTACTTTATGATTTTTCTGCTATTAACCTGAGATAGATTTTAAGAGTTAATCATTTGGTTCCATTTGGCATACATGATTCCTCTGTGTACATTTTCATATAGTCTATGATTGCTGCGTATATAAATTCAGCAGTGGACAGGATGAGATCTGTATACCTACTGAAGAAATTTCTTTGGTTTCATTACGTCATGTTATTTCTAATTAGAAATAAAAATCGGTCACTCACTCTATTACAATATCAACTTGCAGTTAAAGAGTGCTTTTGGGAACGTATTTGCCAGGATGCTAATTTGTAACGTTTTGGTGACAACAGTGAGATAAAATATTACAGAGCATCGTTTTCTGTCAGAATGTGTGGCCTCTTAATCTTACCACATAATAATTAGATCTCGTTGCTTTTTTAATAAAATTCTGAAAGGCATTCTTTGATAAAGAAGTTTGATTTCCTTGGAAACAAATGATGCCCCTTAAAATAGTAAATATATATTTTAATTTAAAAGAATGTAGAGGACTGGAAAACTGATTTATTAACCTACTTGATCAAGTAAGTTACCTGATCTTATTCACAAATAAGGCTTCCAAAATATCAAAAAAAAATTTTATCCCCTCTCCCCTCTTCAGTAATCTTATAATTTTCATTCTGTCTTTCATTTTTGCATACTTCTCATGTCCTTGATGAGACAGGGCCATGGGAAACAAAATGGATTTACTGTGCTGTCAGTACATTCTCTGTGCATGCTGGGCTAGACTGCCATTATTTTCATCAGCCTCCCACCCCCCATTTTTCTACGCAGAGATCATGTTGAGTCATGAAGTTTATAAGAAGAGACTATCTATAGGGGCCATGAAAAATTAGATCTTGATGATTAATTAACACCAAGCTGCCTACTATAGGCGATACATTCAGTGGGCAAGTTCACCTGGATTATTAGATTCCTCAGAAATGGTATAGGATGGCATTTACTATGGTTTCGAGTAATTTTTTCTCAAAATTTTTTGATAAAAATGCAAATACTATTCGAATTATAAAAAGTATGAGTTTTTTTATGCCCACTTTCTTTGTTTTTCTAGAATAGGAATGGTTTAGCCCTTTATAAATGACTATGGAGACACCTGTAAAATGAAAAAAAAAAACAACTCATGATTTTAATGAAAAAACAATCAATAATTTCTTTTTAAAAACACAAACAACCTAGGGATGAGCACAGCTACCAAGAGAAATAGAGGGTATTATTTTAGATCAGAGCACAGTCTCTTTGTTTCTTAGTCACATGATGGGTAGGACAGGAAATGTTTTTCCCCATTAAAACGTGAGGGTGGAGGGTGTGAGTGAGGACCGACTTCAAATGCCTTCGGACATCTCCGCCCCTGGGGAAGAGGCCATGTTTATTTTAGTTGATATTGAAGTTTGTTTTTTACCCAGCCCTAAATGTAGCCCATAGTGGATGTTCTTAAATCAATATTACTGGGAAATAACACCTTTTTGGGTCTTGATTCAGAACAATAAGAGACGTAAAAAGCTGCAGGAAACACACAGAAGAATTGTCCCACATTCGGAACGGATTCACCCTAATAAGAGGGTTCCCTGTCACTAACACTTACTGCAAATATCGGTGTTTACCTTCCACGGATGACAATGTCTCTAAAGAACGGACGAAATTAGCTTTTAAGAAATACTCACATTTTAATTTCATACGATCTTGCTTTATGTGTCCTTAGCATACAAAAGCTGTTAAGTCACCACCACGAACTAAATGACATAGCTAAGGAGTCAAAGTTGATTTCTGTGATTTTCTCTCTCCGATTCAGAATCCCTCCCCTTTTAAAACCGGCCCTCCCGTCTTCTACATCCTCGACAGCCCCACGCCCACCTGCCACTTACTGGCCCCCTCATTCCCTCGAGTTCCGTTAGGTACATGAACAAGTGTGAATGTCAAATTCATGTTGTGCTCCCCACATCAAAACGAAACGGCCCTTCTTGCCCGTGCGTTTGCGTTATAATCTGATGAAAACAGTTCAACGGGAGCTCTGCATTTAAGATAGATTGAATGGACTCAGAGAGTAGTGAACACGAGTGAACCCCCATCAGTCTCTAAGTCGTGAGGCACAGAAGGGCCAAGAACAGGGAACTTCTGAGTTTTCCTTTCCCGCTGGAGGCGACGCCGAGCCTCTCCCAGGGACAATGCTGTCCGAACACACGCCATGAACTAAAATCACTGATCTGGCACAACTACTACAAATAATACAAAATCGTGAGTCATAAATATACGAATGCGAAGAGTCTCTTATATCTAGAAAAGAAGATAATCATTAGGAACATAATCTTCCTGTGCCTTGTTCAAACTTTCCACGAGTTCTACCTGAATCTGCTCCCAGCGATCTCTCTCCATCCTCGCATGATTCCCCCACCCCCACCCCACCCCCCAGAACGGAATCTTCTACCCCCGCATGAGAACTAAGCAGAAAGGGAAGAGAATCAAGAAACAGCGCGTGCGCAGTGTTTTGGTGTCTGCTGGCTGACTTATTTTACACCCTGTACAAATGAGCTTGTGCTTCTTTTTAAGCCTGTGTACGTGGATCAAATATAAACGTGGTCTACATTGAAAACCCTAAATGGTGTCCCGTATGTTAACACAAGGAATAATAACATAGAAAGGCTACAAGGCCAAAGTTACGCTCTCGATTTTGATCCGCTTATTGTAGTAGTATATCTAACACAAATTATTTATACGTAACATAAAAATCCACATTTTTCTGACAGTGTCGCAAAATGTGTCATGTTTAAAATAACCAGCCTTCATTCTGTGTTTTTTCTTACACATGGCACTTGAAGCAAAACACTTAAGAGGAATCTAGACAATCCAAATGTTCGATTTTCCAAATGATTTTGCCAGGATCTTTGAGTTTGAATTTTTTCTCTCTCTCTCCTGCTGAGAAAGTGCATACATTTTGAAATCTGGTCTACTTGAGCAATGTTTTTTTTCCCCCTTGAAGTTGATAATAAGCATATGGGAGTGGGATTGAACTGGAGACAAGCTGTTGAATTATATTGAACACTCGAAAAATGTAAGGTATCAAAAACATTTTTTCACTACCCAATGATAGGCTAAAGCGTATTGGGTCAGTAAATTGATGTACAATCATCCTGATGAAGGGCTAATTACGATCGGCATATATTTCATAATTGGACTCATGCATATTTTGCTTAGTCCTAAGAGTTATAAGGTTATAGTTTTCAAGGAAGAGATTTAAGAACTCGATCAGGATACAGAAATTCACACAGTGCCAGTGAGAGCGTGATCATTACGCCTATCACCGTTCTTTTGTTGTCTTTTGGTCTGTTATTTTTGGAACCGTGTAATTAGGAATGCATGTTATGTACAGGTGACTTTTGAACCACGAAGTCCATTTGGATTTTTTCCAATAAATACTGTAAATGTATTTTCTCTTATGATTTTCTTAATAAATTTTTTTTCTCTAGTTTATTGTAAGAATACAGAATATAATACATATATAAAATATGTGTTCGTTTACGGTTTATGCCATCGGTAACGCTTCCAGTCAACAGTAGGCTGTTAATAGCAAAATTTCTGGGGAGTCAGAAGTCAGGCAGATTTTTGACTGCCCTGGGGTTGGTGCCCCACCCCCACGTTGTTCAAGAGCCAACTGTATTTATTTTTCATTGCTTGCCGAAAGCAGAGTTTAATTGAATTGGACCTGGGTGTTTTGGTGAAAGTTAAACTAAACAGCAGGTTGCATAAGATATAAACCTTTGTAAGGAAGAGAGAGTTTGGTAGGCCATTTCGTGGGCCCTGAGGCCTGCATGTCTTAAGCAGAAGCCGTGGTATTTAAGCCTCAAGTGTACTTGACCGTATCTAAATCACAGACTGGCTTGGTTCTCACATTTTTTGTGTTACTTATTGAAGATCTGCATTTGGAATCTAGCCCCGAGTCCTTTAACGTCCATTTTTAACGAATTCCCCACACGTCCTAATGCTAGTTGAGAAAAATTGCTCTGGGATCTTTGTATGCTACCAGAATTTTAGAAGGATTTAACTCCAATTAGAAATAGACTGGAGATGGCGTTTTGGGGGTTGGTGGTTTGATGCTTCAAATCACATAATGAAATTGTACGTAATTTTTATAGGTTTTGCCCCTCGCATGGTTCTCTCTCACTAGTGTGAGACCTGCAGGATAACTCTGTTACTTTTCACCTATGAAATTTTCCCCATCGTAGTACCCTTTGGAATACTTAAGAGTTCGTGTGTAAAAAAATGGAGTCACGAAAGAAAGTGAGCTTTCAAAATTATAAATTTGACTGAATAACAGAATAGAGAAATTTCGCTTTATCAGAAATAAACTCTGAAGATGTTTTGGAGAACTGCGAAAAACAGATCTTCCCTAAGTGACTCAGTGCAGAAATGCAATGGAAAGAGTGGGGGTTTTTTTCCTATTTTTATTTACTAGTTACTATTGTTTTCTCTAAAACTCTCATCTCCACATTCATGACTTATAAATGTTCTGTTTATTTAATGAGTGGCTCTGTGAAATTTCTTAAAACTCATTGTACTGTCCTGGGCACTTGCCCAAAACACAGAATCTCTGGACCCACTCAAATCTACTAAATCGGAACCTGCATTTGAGGAGATTTTAGCTAATTTGTATTCGTTTTAACATTTGAGAAGTGCTACTTTAAAATATTTTTTTTCCCCCTTGGGCTCTACCATACTGGAGTTTACTTCTATCTGTTATTTTATAAAATGATGAATTTTTAATAACAGTGTTCTAAAGGATAGCTGTATTGGTTTTGTACAAATTATACATGTCCATTTGAGATAGAAAAATAATACAAAAATGCACATAAGGAAACTCACTCAACCACTCAGAAATAACATTAACATATGATAATTTCAGACATCTTTACATATTGATATAGATGTAGATATAATATAGGTAGAAGGATAAACAAGTGGGTGGGTGGGTGGATGGGAAAACGAAGAGAGAATTTTACTGAAATGAATTCATGCTGGATATAAAATATTTTTTAAAAGATATTTAGTTAATTTTTCTGAATTCAGAATTATTCAGAATTGATAAAACACAAAGAAATTTAAGTGAAGTTGAAGGCATCGCTGAACTTGAAACAAATATTTTTTTACAAGAAGAGATATTAGATTTTAAGAGTCTTCTCAAATGCAATAACATCATGAGATGGATGCGTTTCAAGTTCAGACATCTGTTATCTGCCCAATGAAAGATGAGGAAATGAATATCATCGTACTGCCTCATACTTCCACCTCCCAATTTTGTTTCTTCAAAACAATTTTTTTTTACACAACGGCAAGTACTCTAATATTCACATTCCATTCTATAATTGTAATTTCAGTCGTTTTTAAGCTTATCTCTTTAATTAGGGGTACACCGATCTTAGTAATACTTAGCACAGAATCTCTCATCGTGTTTTTTTATTTTGGTTCATCTCTTAAATGTAAAAATTTCATTAAGGAGTGTTATTCTCTCCTCAACAAAGTCTGATGAGTATGGTTTCTTTACCTTTTTACACGCTTGAGAAGGCATGCTATCATTTTACTAGAAGGCCAAGTGTGTGGATACAGAATTCCTTCGCTATTTTTTGTTGCTCAATCCTGTAGTTAATTGCTGTGTTTTCAGATATAATTTTCGTGAAATCTCAGCCCACTCTAATTAACCTATCCCCTCTTCTTGTACGTCACTAAATATATATATATATAACTCCTTTTCTATGAAGTTAGTAACTTTACCAGAATATGCCTTAGTTTTGTTATCAATTTTTCTGTCGCGCGCAGTGTGCTGTGACTTACTACTGACAGAATGAACGTGAGTTTTTATTATTTCAGTACAGTTTTATTCTTTGATACTTTTTTTTTCTTTGCTTTCCCATTTACTTGTTCTCTTTCTAAAGAACTCTATCTGTGTGTTCAGATCTCTGTTTTTTCTCTATTTCAACATGGGAGGAACAGGTTTTGCAACAAGTGAGAGATTTCGTCACTCGCCAGCCCTGAAGCTGAGGTTTTCCCTCTCTATGGCCACTGTCCTTTGGAATAAGCACTGATCTTCCGTCTCAGAGACTGATGAGTGTTCTGAGCTGTGGCCACAGGGTACGAGCAGAGGTGACTTGGAAAACAGTCAGAGTTATGGGATGCTGTCCATCTGTTGATAATATAAATGTCATATTGTTGGCCGCCATCATTAGAAGGCCCATATGCCCCAAAGATAACCAGTAATACATTAGGCTCCCTTCTCAGAAGATGTAGAGTTTTCTCTATGATAAAAACAAATGGCATGATACCAAGAGTATAAGTGACAAAAGACAAATATAGATGAATTTAATTCTTCAAAATTAAAAACTCTGGGGCTTCAAAGGACCTCTTCGATTAAGTGAAAAATAATTCACAGAATGGAAGAAAATATTAGCGAATCATACATCTGACATTCTAGATATTTGTATCTAGAGTATATATACAACTTTTACAACTCAATAACCAAAAGTCAAATAACCCAGTTTCAAAATAAATGTGCAAAGGCTCTGAATAGGCCTTTTTCCAAAGAATATGGACAAATGGCTAATAAGCCCAAGAAAAGCAGCTTGGCATCACTCGCCATCAGAGATGTACAGTCAAACCACAATGAACACCACTTTACACCTTCTAAGATGCTTATGATGAAAAAGACAGAATAACACATGTTGGTGAGGATGTGAGGAAGTTAGAACACTCACGCATCGCTGGCGGTCATGTAAAACATCACTGCTGCTTTGGAAAACAGCATGGCAGTTTCTCAAAAGGTGATACAAAGGTTTACCTATGACGCAGGATTTTCACTGGAAGGTATGTAACGCAAGAGAAATGGGAACATATGTTCAGGCAAGAAGTAGTACATGGCTGTTTAGAGCATTATTAGTCGTAGCCACAAATAGAAACAAACCATATGTCCATCACTGGATGAATGGATAAATGAATGGGATATGACTCAGCAGTAAAAAGTTAAGTACCGATACAAGCTACAACATGGTTGAACCTTGAAAACTTGCTCAGTGGAATGTTTGCACCCTGCATGTCTGCATATTGAATCATTCTATTCATACAGAAAATTCAGAAGAGGCAAAACTGTAAAAACCGCAACTTAGATTAGCGGTTACAAGGGACCGGGTGACGTGGGGAACAAGGGTGGGCACAAGAGCCACTGCTGATGGGTGAATGAGACAAGGTTTCATCGGGGGCTGAAAATGTTCCGAAACTGGGTTTGGTGAGAATCGCAGAACTCTGTTAATATCCGAAAACCCACTGAATCGTATACTGCCAACAGGAAAATTTCATGCTAAGTGAATTCTGTCACTAGCAAAAGGAAAGAAGAAAGCAAACAGAGCGTGATGTCGCATCCAGGTTTCTCTCTCTGGCTCCACGCTCCACGCATCACTCATCACGCCCGGCCTTCTCCCCAGCTGACTCCACTTCCCCGAGGTCATGATCTCCACCCTTGTACCTTTTCTCTATCCCTCCTTCTTCCCCTCCACTCAGATCGGTGCTCTCGTGGTGACCTCTCAAGGTCACGCCAGGCATATGCAGATAGTTTTACCCTTCCGTTGGTCTGTTTTGAATTCTACAGTCCCTGTGTGATTACAACCTGCTTGCCTCCCAAGGCCTTCTCTTTAGATTTCCGAAAACCTCTTGTGAAAGTCAAAATCTAAACCTGGACAATTTTTTTTAATGGCTGTTTTTGGGATCCGGGCTGTGGGAAACATCTCATAATTCATAGGAATTGTAGCTTTCTGCATGGATGGAGAAAATGTAAATATAATTGAACCAAATTATATGTTTCCCAAAACTGCTAGGCTTCTGAGAAGTCCAGTGGACTTGCTTTTTCTTCTTTTTCTTTTTTAATCTTTTGCTAAGAATGAGGATTTTTTTTTTCCTCTTCTCTCATCCAGGAAAACATTTCATAAACTTTAGTTTTAAACCCAATCTCCTTATGTTTATGAAGTCAGTCATTATTCTAAATTTTTTCTCAACAGCTCACATCCTGAGAAAAATCACACTGCTTAGTCTCACAGGAGATATTATTTGTATTACAAAACAACTTTGATCACATATAACAAGACACGAAAGTGCCAAGTCTGCCACTGGGAGTTGACCATCATCAGGTCATTCTTTTTCCAGGGAACTTTACGTCTGAAAACAAATTACGATGAAAAGGCTTTTCAGTGAGAACATGAAATCACATCAAAGAAAGTGCCCAAACCATTGGAATGTTTCTGGCATCTGGCAATTCACTTCCTGCCTGGAAATCTATCAGGCAAATTTATTTCCAACTTTTAAATCTAAATCCCCCAAGTGGCCCTTGTCGCCTTTCAAATTTTAACTCCATTCACATTAAAACGCTTTTGTTACTTTTGGAAGAGAGTTATTAGAAGCCAAAATATATATATATACATCTATATATATATAGATGTATATATATATATTTTAAGTATTTTGTGAATAGGTAGCACATTCACAAGGTTTAAAATTTTTAAACTTGTGGAAACAGAAATGGAATAGAGTAAAAATATTTTCATATCTCCGCCTCCACGCAGTTTGCATTTTCAAAGACAATTTTGCTAGCCCTATTTCTGGTATATACTTCAAGAAACAGCCTATAAATTTGGAAACAAATACACACATGCATATAAATATAAAAATGTAAACATATATATATTTTTCTCTTTGTAGAAATCACAGTGACTATGTAGTCTGTTTTGTATGCTTCTCTTTTCACTTTATAAGACAGTCTTAGAGATAGTTTCACATGATGCATCCAATTTTCTCATGTTCTTAAAATGTGCAGCGTGATCTCCTGTGTGGCCATACCATAACCTATCGATGAGTGGCCTTTCTTGGATATTTAGGTGGTTTTAGAGATTCATCCGAGTTGCATGCATGAATAGTTTGTTCCTTTGACTGCTAGGTGCTGTTCCGCCGTTATGTAGGTGCCTATTCGTTTCGCCATTCACCCACTGGAAGACGTCTGGGCTGTTCCCAGTTTTGAGCTAGTAGAATAACTTGCCATGAACATTTGCGTGCAGGCGTTCATGTGAGCATAAATTTTCATTTCTCTGATGTAAGTACCAGAGAGTGAAATTGCTGGGTTCGTGGTAGCTGCACGTTTAGTTTTTTAAGAAACAGAAACAGGCAAACTCTTCCAAGAGTGGCTGGACCATTCCCCTTTCCACCGGCTAAGTGTGTGTGATGCGGTTTCCCACATCATCACAGCATTTGGTGGTGTAACTTTATTATTTCGGCCCTTCTGTGAGGTGTGCGGTGGGTCTACTTTTTAAAATATGAAAGTAGACACATTTTATTCAGTAAAAACCGTTCAGAAAATTATAGAAAATTGAGCACACATTGGTTTTCCAACATGAGATGATTCTTCAAAGATAAAAATAATTTTAAAGGCTCTATCTTGAGAATTTCTTTATTATGTTTGTTTTTTGTTTGGACTCCTTTTACCTCCCAATATTTTCTGTTATGTTTTTACATTTACAGATTTGTCTTTGAGACTAGTAAGATGGTAGTAAGTGTGATTTTTTAAAAATTGCTGTTCATCGTGACAAAATTTCTAGTTCTCGGCTTATACTGGAAGAGATTTCTGATTGATGATACTTCACGAGATGTTCACATGTTACTGAGCATAAACTTTAGTCTTCTGATTTTAGAATCCTCACAATTATGTTAAATGTATGTTAAAAAGTTAATTCTCTAAGATATTGCACAGATGGAATAGTTATCTCCATATCAAATAAAATCATTTGGAAGCTACAAACTAAATCATGAACTAATTTTCTTACGTGTGAAGCTTAACTTGAGTGAACACCCTTGAAGAACTGTAAGTCAATAGCTTTCAAGACTGCCACAACTACAGTTAAAATTAAACATCAATGTTTTGCTTATAAATTTGCTAACCAGTTACATTCTCTCTTTAGAACTGAAGATACCACGTCTCAATATTTATTCCTGTTTCTCACTTTGCCCTGGACGTTTTCTGCTCCTTGCTGTTCCCACCAGCTTCTTCTCTGGTGACTCTTCCCCCTGGGGTCCCTGCTGAGTGCTGTCATCCTGTGCAGAGGTCATGCCGGGCCACCTCTGTACCCTTCCGCTTTCATTGTCTGTGTCGTCACAGTGAGCAGTGCTGAACTTTGGACCAGGCTACACCCCCTTGCATACTTCTCCTTACCTCTCATTTCATAGTCCACACACTCGAGTTCCTTGGATTCATCGTCCTGCAACGGAACCTCCTGTGCATTGTCTTCGTGAGGTGGACCTTGTCTTTGGCCATCACTGTTTCTCCAGCGTCAGGCTGGGCACCCGATTCTTAGTGGTCACTCAATAAATCTACGTGTTATTGTTGGCTGGTCGAGGAAATGAAAGGGTGGACTGAGACATACCCGCCAGCTTCTAAGTTCCACGGACATGTTCATTGTTCTCTGTTCAGTAGGTTATTTGTTCCCAAGCCTTGTTTCTTTGAGAGTGAGCAGGTTGATGAACTCAGAGGGAGATTAGATATGAAGAAGGAAGTGTCGCAGAAAGTTGTCTAGGATTTAGTGTCCTGCATCCACTTTCAGACAGTCTATTATAGCTCCATATTCTTTACCCAGGATTCTATCTCTTGGGAAATCAGAGTTCTATAAAAACGTCTAAGTGTCTTACTTTAAATCGGTGTTCTCTGAAGTTTTATATCCATAAATTGAATGCTATCAGGTTGTTCCATTTTCTTGTTTTGAAAAAACTTGATGTCATTTTGTGGCTATGTCTATCTATGGCAGGGTAAAGAATATTCAGGTCAAGTCATAGAGAGGTAGTAAGAAACTTTAATTAGATAAACGGTGTACTCTAGAAACTATATTCTTTTAATAGACTATGTTAGGTAAATTTTTAGCTTGATGTCAATGAGTTATTCAAACCTTTTAAATCATAATTTTGCAAATTATAAATGTTCTTTTATATTTCTTCCTTTTACAAATTAAGCTTTATACACAGTTCTTAAAAAATTGACAGAGGAATGATAGTGTTTAAAGTGTTTGATTACCTCATCTCTTAAAAAATAGGTTTAATATTTGAATTTACATGTACTAATAATCAATAATTACATAAGAGTGGTGGAAAGTCTTTCTCCAAATCTGCAAATTTTTCTCATGAAGAAGGCCAGATAGCAATTATTTTAGGCCCTGGAGGCCATAATGTCTCTTTGGCAACTATTAAACTCTGCTGTTGTAACTCCATGTAGATGAATGAACATGTTTAGTTTGAATAGAATTTTACTATGGACATTGAATTGTTCATATAACTTTCACATGCTATGAAATATTATTCTTGTTTAGATTTGTTTGCAGCCATTTGAAAATATGAAAAGCATTTTTAGTTCACAGGTTACCAAAAAAATAGCAGTGGGCAGGATTTGGCTTATGGGTTATCGTTCGCTGACCTGGGAGGTACAGCAAGATATGTTCGGTTCTATAACACAATTTACCACATTTCTAATCGATTTTTTTTCTTAAATGTATTTGAAATACTGATTATTAAATATCTTAATTATCTTTGTCTTATATGTTCACTATATTACTCAGGGAAGAAGACGTAACAATTGTTGAGTGATGATTAGGGGCTGATGCTTTTTTGCACCTTGTATGTCACTTAATCTAGTCACCATCTCTGAGAAGTGGATAGTCTTATTTCTATTTCAAGAAAGAAGCAATGAGGAAGAAGGGGATTAGCAAAATTTCCAAGGTTATCAATTTGCTAAGAGGTGGATCCTCATTTTTAACATCCATTTATGAGGCTCCATGTTTATAGAACTGAATTATTTTTTCAGCCACATAAATAGGCTGCATCCACTTAGCGCAGCACTATGTTCAGGTGTTCAATATCTGTTGTTTACTGGAGGATTGGTGTTCGATGCCACTATTTCCTCCAAATTGTAAGCAAGAAAATTGAATTCATATTTTTATTATGTAATTTCTACCTGAGCGATTGTGCTTTATACTGCTTTAAGGGAAATTGGATTGGCAATTGGCAAACGGAGTTTGAAATACAGAGTTCTTTATTTTTCACATATGGCCCCGACTTGCAGTTCTATGTATCATTTAATTTTTAATCTTGCAGTTTCCGTTCCTCTCGAATTCTCAGATGTTCAGAACATTTGATGACACACCAACGTTGAGAGAATGTTTTTCACAGTGGTTTGAGGAAGAAGGAAGTGTTTTTGTATGGGGATTATAAAATATGTCGAAGCACATATTCTTTTTTCTAAAGCCAGTTGCTTTTTTCAAATAGATATATTTCCTGTAAGTGCATCCTTCATTTCTCATGCACTAGCTCTTTGAATACATCTGTAAGTTAGTTTTTCAAGTGAGTGTTGCTACGATAATAAGTAGAAGTTAGGAAATTGTAAGACTCATCGGTGTACGACAGTCAAATGGTCCACTGAAAATTGAGCCTTAAGATTTAGTAAAAGTTCATTTTAATGTGGCTTGACTTTACATACAGTCACAGACACTTCATTTTAGGGTTCCCTATGACCATAATTACCTGTGCATTGTATTACATATAACGCTTTTGTCCCGTTATGATGGTTATGATGCCAGCATAATCAAGGGAATAACAGGTATAACGAAAATGAGCATAGTTCAAAAAAATAAATAAATGGAGGACTCTTTTTAAAGACTCGAATTGGGATAAATTTCATTACATTTCTCAAATATTTGTTACAGTGGTTTTCAGTTGGCATCTTAACTCGGAATGATCATTAACCGGTTCGGGCCTCTCTGGCCCCCAGTTTCCTGCGGGTCACTGATACGACCTTCAGGTGAATGTAGCTAAAACGAACCCTGTCACGAGTAGGCGACAACTGAAACATTGAAATTTCAAAGATGAGGCCAAATCACAGGGAAAAAATGCAACAGCGGTTGATCGTCTAGCGAACACATCACAGCAGGCAGAGCCGGATGGGGCCCGTGGCATAGTGCCCACTCACCTTGGAAGGCCGCTGTCTGTGCCCCGAGGGCACATATGTTTGTGCAACTGCCAACCACCTGGTTCACGCTTAGCCAGGTAATGTGTGACCGAGGCGCGAGCTATGATGTTAGGTGCTGGCTTTGTTCGCTCTGCATCACATGCGTGGAAAGGGAAACTAACATCGGAATGACACTTCGATAACATAGGATCAGAGAAATAGAGAAGAGGGAGGTGGCTGATTCTGAATGGTCTGTGGCATGGAAACCGCATGGCAGCTGATCACTAAGATCGACGGTTGGCGGCCTACTGGGAAGGATGACCACGTGTCTGCTTTTATATTCCTCCTGATTGAGCGGATCCGGCGGTGAGAAATCACTGAAGTGTGTCAGTTTTATAACGCAGTCTGCTTGTTCTTGCAGTGGACTTTGAGATCTATTCGTTATACATCGATGAAAATGTAAAAACCTTATTTTTAAAGATTTTGAGTTTGTTTTATCTCCGGGCTTTACCTATTAATCAGTGGTCTAAGAAACAGACTCCCATTCTTTTTTTCTTTAAAATTTAAAGGCTAAGATGAAAGCTTTCTTTTTGCCTTTTCTTTTCCCCCCTAATGTTAATTTCATTTGCAAAAACTTCTTGGTTTCACCATTTCTATCTTATTCGTCATCCGAGGACAATCTCAGGACACGGGCCTTTCTGCATCAGCTCGAATAATTAGTCTCCCAAGTCTAGCAAAGGTTATGTTAATAATAATTCTGTGCCTTGCCCACATTTATTGCCTGCAGCAGGGTTTCAGCGTGAGAGATGGTGATGTACCTAGCCAGTTATGTCTTTTGAATGCAGAGATAATTTCCCTCTTAGTCTAGCAGGGAATTGGTGTACTCAGTGGAACAGTATCGCTATTTATGATTTTTCTCTCAAAGCATAAACGTGCTGGAAATGGTTATCCATCGAAGGCATGCAACATTAAATATGGACAGTCATCACCTGTGTGAAACGGTCTTTGCAAATTGTGGTCTTCTGAGCTAATGTATTATATGCTTTGAATGAATGAATGAATGAATGAATGAATGAATGAATAATTCTGTCCTTTTCTCCCCCTATCCATTATCTTCCAAGCATTTGTCCACTGAGTGCAGGAATACTGGGCCTTAATGAAAGATAAGCATTATCTCTAATTATGAATGGAAGCCAACTGTCGGTTAGCGAGATGACTTTTGGGTCGGAGTGTCGATGGGAGGAGAAGGCCCTTGGTCCAGACAATCAGCTCCAAGCCAAGAGGCCTGTGCTGTTTGCCATCGACTCCATTTACCCACTCTTTTAGCATCTAGAACTTTTCATCCATAACGCTTATTCCAATTTGTAATTGAACATTCACTGCTGTGTATGTTCCTTTTCTGATTCTTCTGACTAGAACAGAATAGATTCTTCTGTGAGAACGAGGCTATTTTTCTTTCGCTCACTGCTTTATATTAATGACGAGCACCACAGACAACATAAAAATTATTGATTGAATAAATAAGTCCTCCTGTAACCAGACTGAGCCTTTCCTTTCCATGTGGATTGATTTAAAGAATTGCTAGATTTCTGACCCGGGAGGAATAAGGTGGGGAAACTAAGCTGAAGATAGAAAAACTCGAAAAGCTCTCAAATGCTGTCAATTTATGCTAATACAGTCAGTTCCTATTTATACTTGCTTCTTTCTAGATCGTTATAATTCTATTTAAAATGGTTTTTATAGTTCTGGGACATAAGGGCATCTCCACAGAGAAATGAGGACGATTTCTTTTCGTGACTAAGCGACACTTTTCTGGTCACACGTGGAGTCCTGAGGAGGCCCGTGGTTGGTGAGCGCTGAGAGAGAACCTGGCTTTTCTTGGTCATACTGTCAGCGTCAGAAGGAAAGCCTTGAGCCTCCGTAGCGTAAACAGTACCCAAGTGGGACTGTGATGTCTTTGACAGCGACCTCAGTCACTCGCTTGACAGTACGAACTCTATGTATCACATCATTTAGGAAATCCCTGGTTCGCCTAGAAAGAGAACGAGATTCTAATGTGATCGGATATGTCTCTGTGGATGGAGATTATTCGAAAATTTCCTTCGAGTTTGAATTGCTACTGCTCTCCCTGAGAAGGTATAAAGTGTGAATGACCGAAATGCACATGGGGCTGATGCGGGGGGTGCCGGGGGACAACGTCCCTAGGATCACGAGGAGAGGTAGGCAGTCTGAACCCCTTTATTTCATCTCAGTGCTTCATAAGGCATGTGGGTTTAAGGCCTGGTTTATAAAAAAAAAAAAAGAGTTCAAAACTTGATTTTTTATTAAAGCATATTAACGGAGTGGAATATTATGCGATAAACATCCCTTTACACATGCAGAAGTTCAAATAGCGAGTGGAAGTAAGCGATTTTGTCTCAACCACAGAAAACCAAGAAATGTGTTCAAAAGTATTGCTGCTGATGATTGGAAATTACAATCTATTTTCTACTTTTGACCTTTTTACTTCCTTTAATAAGTGTTATGCACGCAGAATTCTGCTAGACATGATGAAAGCTCGAGGAGGAAATAAGAAACACATGGTCTCAAGGATTACATCTCTTTTCTTCGCTGTTTATCTCCATATTTTCCTACTTTTGTGGTTCATCAGACTGTTCCAAGGCTGACTTTGGAAACGTTAGAATTCCCAGAGGTTTACTTGATAAATGAACTTAGCTGTTGGATATTTCCGTTGACTCTGGTTTTGGAAACTCGAATGATGTCCAGATACATTACATGGAAATCGTCGAAATCACTTACTTTTCTCTGTTTCTCGCTTGGCTGCTGCTGTATTTATGATACTATTCGGAGTCGGAGTGAGTTGTTCCTGGCAGCGTGGATGGTTCGCCCAGACTCTGATGTTCTGAAGAGATATTTTATGGAAATGATACAGCGTATCATTTCTGTTGGTCCTCATCTGCAATCTCCGTGAAATAAATAAATCTGAACATGTGACAAAACGTCCCTCTCCTAAGAGGTTAAAAAAGACTAATGAAGACTTTGTTGGCTGTAGCAAAGGCAGCTAAATCGCAAATTCGAATATCTTGAAGGCTGTGCATAATCGGAGCGAGAAAGTTAAGTCACAGATGAACCCACCTAGGTACCCCCCATCGCCACTTTATACAATTTCTAAATGCGGAGAAAACTGCTTCTGCGGCCATTTCTTTACTTTTACCAGCAGCATTTAGTCTAATTACATTAAATTGCTACAATAAAGGCATCTCTGATTACTTCATGGAGAGAGACTCTATGTTGACGGACTAGAGACCCTGCTGAAATAATCACCAGGCTCTTGAGTTATTTTTGTTGCTTCAGTAAACTTTCCACAGATCCACATTTCTCAGTGATGATACTGTGAACCCTCACGAACATGTCGATTCACTTTGGGGGGAAATTTTATCCAATTTGTGTGATGATGATGGCTGCCATCGGGAGACCAGGTCGATGGAGGTATGAGGAAGAAAGCTTGAGGGGCTTCCCAATGTCAGTTTCTCTATCTGGTATTTCGCATCGTTCCCATTGTCTTCTCATTCATGTTAAGAAGTAGCAATTGCCCCCCCATTTTGCCACTTAGGGGAAACTGAGTCTCAGAAGAGTGACACACTCTTGGTGGTTTCAGAGTTCCAGACCTAGTCTGTCTGACGCTTGGACTTAAATGGAGGTCATGTCTCTCCAACGCTCACCCACCCTTCTCGACGTGACAATCCTCAGGTGACAACTTGCCCTTTCTGAAGTCTGCTTGGGGCTCCTGCTCTGAGAACCGAGGGTGTTTTCCTTAATGGGCCTTGTAGGCAAGTATGGGGCCAGCTCCGCTGAGTTAAAGACAATGACTCCTGAGCTCTCAACAGCAAAGCCCACGCTTCACGCTTGAAGGAATGCACTGAACATCCCACCACCCCCCCAACGCACACCTGCACGGACTGTTCAGAAGAGAAGTTATGAGGACATTCGATGATACGGTTCTTGATCCCTGGGTACCGAAGAGGTCGAGAATCTACATTCTAGAAAATTCTTAATTTTATATTTAAATTCTATAATTAAAATGACCTAATGACCTGAGAGCAACCATTTCGATCTTTGTCGCTGGCACCCAGAAGGGATTGTGAATAGATGAGCATGTTAGGAAGTAAAGTCGTGGTTAAATCTGATGACGATGGTGTTACTCGGTGCAAACGGGGTGCCTCGTTTTTGTTAATGTTTTTGTTGTTGTTGTTACATAAGCACCAAATGGTCACTACGGGAAAGATAGAAAACGCGGACTAACGACCACCACCAGAAACTTCAAAAAACAACAACATAATTTCAGCAATGAGAATGATTCGATGTGTAATATTTGGGGTTTTCCCCCCATTTTTAAATGCGTGGTTTATCCGAACAGGATTAGAGCACAATAGTATTTTGTAACCTATTGCTTATTTATCGGTATTCTACTTAATAGTATATCATGAATAGCTTTCCATCATTATTTGTGATTGCATACTATTCCATACTATAGATGTAGCAAAAAATATTTATCTGGTTTCCTATTATTGGGCAATTACATGGCTTTGATTTTTCACAATTGAAACAAGATTATCGTAAGGCTACAAAGAATGTTTATATACTATTGTATGCCAGTGTTATATCGGTTGTCGATATCTTCCTAATATTTTCTTTGCCCTTCAATGAGACTTGTACCTTTTATATATTCCTGCATTTTTATGAATTCATACATGCCTATCCTTTCTGTGGCACATTCTGCCATTCCTGGTAAGAAACACTTCCACATTTATTTTGTCCCTTAATATGTCAGCCAGTTAGTGGGGCACATGTTAAACGATGGTGCCATCTTGGTCCTTGGCAGATGGCCCTTACTGTCTGAAATCTGATCACTCACATTTTTCTGAGTCGGAAGCCTTGTGTGTTGGCAGCCATGTTCTCAGCATCATGGATTTTTCTTAAACTTAACAGCTGATTTTGTTGAGGAAAGGGTATATGTTATAGTTTCTGAAACAAGTGATATGTTCTGTGTATTGAACACCTGACATCCTTAGACTAAATAAACATCGCTAGACGAGTTTCAGAAAGAAGTGGGAAGGAATACTGTGACAATTTATTTGCTATTAATGAATGCACAGTGCTCTGTAAAATAATCATGTTAACCAAGTACATGTCTTCCTGCGCCATCAACATCTCCTTAGTCTGTCAAGCGACCCCGAACAAAGATAGCATTAAAGAAATTAGGATCGGCTGCTGGAGCTGAAATGTTTACATCCTATAAAATCTTTCCAGAGTAATGGTAAAAACGGAAGACTCTATTCCTGTGATCATGCAACTGGATAAAAGGAGTGTGTGCCTGTAAACAAATTTCTCTTGAACGCACATCTGAGCGGAAGATCGTAATGTCTCCACAGCTAGTTCCTTGTGGATCCACAGTTGTGTCTTTCCCACGACTGCAGCCGTCAGTGTCTGACCCAGGAAAAAGGTACTGTAGGGTTTGCTATACCATCAGGGGGTTGAAATAACGAGGATAATGTTTGAATGTTTTTGTTGATGGGGACGAAGCTACTGTTATTTGTTCTTGACTTACTTATTCATCAAAAATAGAGCACTTTGAATACTCTGTAGTTTCGATAAACCGATATTGCATAGATTAAGTATATTTATTTTAATGATCAACAGGAGATACACGTTCCAGAAAATTCTCTAGCATTAGTGAGACACTCGATTCAGCCATTTATTTTTGCTATCCCCTAGAATAACTGAGTGTATAAAGTATACTCCCACGTTAAGTCATTATCAAACGGTTCTAATTTGACATAATAATCTGTCTCTAAGATTATTGTTTAAATGGAAAGTATTTTGAACGTGTCGTACCAAAAGTTGTTCTAAAAGAAGTCAAAATGCCTGCTCCTGGTCCTGCTCCTTTTGTCTAGATGTTTTAGGACAGGCTGCCAGCATTGCCAGTAGGGATGTTCCAAATACACTGGTGTCACCGGTCGAGGGAACAATTCTACCTAATAAACCAGGGAAGTGCTAACCAATTTTTATTACTGCTGAGCAGTTCATGAGCCAGCAGAAAGGAAACTCCCATAACAGATAAATCTCTGCTCCATTCACGATTACGTTTTTATAATCAGCACTTTAAAGTGCTTCTTCCTTAACTGGGCGATGGCAAAATTGGCGTTTGGGTAATAACCCACAACGAGTAAAGATTCACTGCATTGCTGATTGGCTCCTTAGTCAATAACACCTTTGGGGGCTTGGACATCTTCAGAAAATTCGAAGTCGATGTAGTCCCATTCTCTTTGATCCTTGCCTGAACAGAAAGAGGGTTAGTCCGAGAGAAATGAGGAGAGGATCCCACGTAATTTGGTTTTGCACTTGAAATGGCAGCTGAGAATTTTCTCTTGTGCTCAGAGGAAACCAGTGGTATCTAAAGAGCATTTTTCAGCCTTCGCAAGTACACGGGGCTACCCAAGGCTATGATATCGGGAATGAAAGGTTCGTTCGGCTTAATTCCACATCTCCTTCTAACTTTTCAGAGAATATTATCTTATGCAAAAGCAGAAGGACTTGTCTTTCTGACAGCGATCACTGCACTGTTGTCCAAAATAGATTGAAACATTGTTTGAAAATGAGACGGGATATTTTGACATGAAAAGCATAAGCCTTTAATTTTTTACCTGGTCATTCTTCCATAGACCTGATTGTGGAGATCATTAGAGTAGGGACATTCCATTCCGTTATTGATCCATATCCTGTTTTTTCTTTTTCCCAAGAATGCCGAGTAGAGGTAGTTCATTGCCATTCATCTGAGGCTAAGAGAGTTAGCAAGTTAAAAGTAAGGGAGAAACGGCAGGAGAAATTTGGTACGTTAGCAAGGGCTGTGATCTAGAAATCAGACGTGTGTTCAGTACTAGTTTTGTTGCTTTGTATGTGTGGGGGACACCAAGCTTCAAATCACATACCCTCTCTTGGTTTTAGTTTGTATCTACGAGTAAACTTTAGCTCTAAACAATTTCTTGTATAGAAGCAGTTATGGCCCTTGGCATCTAGTATTTGTACGAGACAAATTATAAGGGACGGGGGAGAAAGTCTTCAAAATGTATTTTGGTTTCACTGTAAAATTGCACTTTTATTACACCCAACTTCTTGACTTCCTGGCAGTATGACCTTGGGCAATGTACAGAACTTTTTGAGCCTCACCAATCTTATCTGTATAATGAGGATAATAATTCTTAGCTCAAAGGACTTTTGTAAAATTAAATTTTAAAAATACGAGTGTAGTATGTAGCAGGCATATATTAAAATGATGTGACTAATCAATATTAAAAAAAGTACATTTTGGAGAGAAAAATTTTCATCGGTGATGCAAAAATATTTTTTCACGTTGTTTCTGTTAGTCGTTTGGGATCATTTTTCCTTTTCTTTCATTTTTTACCCACAAATTTTATCATAGTAAAATTTTCTACTAAACGCCCCGCACATAATTAGGATAAAGTGATAGTAATTATGGTAGATGCACAGGTGGAGAACACTTTTTTTTAAGTTTCTTGACCTCCAAATTGCACCTTTTCATGGAAACGGTTGAACTAAACAAATTAGGAAATAGTTTTAACATCTTCAGGTCGCAGCGAGAAATGAATTCAACTCCGTGCTTTGTACAAAACGTTTCTTCATATACATTACATTCCTTCGTGTGCACCGGCAACTTTTTGCACATTAAATTTTTGAACTAATGGGGACTTTTCAAACTGTAACTTCATATTTTTTATTTCAGTGAAAGTTTCTGAGTAATTAAGCACGCACCTCATCTCTCTGCAGAGAGTACATGCTGATTCATGAATGGAATAATGGTGTCCTATTGACATTCTTCCTCATGAAAGGAATTCAAGCAGCTTTAAAGGACTTGAAACTCTAAAGATAATAGCCTCATTTTCAGGAAATTTGTTAGGTTATTAATATCACTGATCTCATGTCACCCTTTTTTCACTAGCAATGTGTCATTATTTACAGGTGAATAATTCTAAACACATCTCGGGTAATTTTACCCAACTTTACGATGCTCTGATGCAGTTCTATGTGTGCACTTCGATCCCTTGAGATGGCAAACACCTTGTCCTTTAATAACAAAAAGCAAATTAGGGAAGCTAATAACCAGCTCTCATAAAGGCTCTGAGGTCCACCTTTTGCCATTAAAACGAATAAGAGATCGTTCGCCATCGCAAAAGACCTTTTGATTCTTCGGTGAGAATTTTCGAGGGATATTCTATAGTATTATCGTGCTAAGAAGGATGCAAAGAAGGTACAAGACAGTCAGTGCTGTGTGTTGGTACCACCGCAAGAACAGACAAGAATGCATCAGACTATCCAAATAAAAGTACAAGGTAGGTCCTGACCGAGGATCAACGAGTGATACTTTATATCGATCTCTGTCTATATAATATATGCATGTATAATTGATATACATGCAGTTGTGTGAACATTTGAATTGGTCACAGTCATACTTTGCACACACACATATGCGCACGTACACAATCAAGCCTCATTATTTGCCCTAGTGACGTGCTATCACGTCTCTGCGGACACTGAATGACTGAAAAACAGGACACTAAATAGACTCTCAGAGACTTGAACTTGACGATATGATTTTGACAGAAGAATGTAAATCAGAGTAAAAGCAAAAAGCAAACTTCTGTATAGCAAAATTCATTCGACATTCAGCAAATAGGGCAAGTGCCTAATTAATACGTGTACCTGGCACCATGTTAGGTTCTGAAAACACGATCGAAATGAGCCAAGTAGACACAGTTCCTGTCCTCACAAGTTTAGAGCCAAGCCAAGCATCACTGGCAGCTTTGGAGGGACACACGGCAGGAAACATGCCCTCAAATAAACTCTTGCTGAGGCTCGTTGTCAGTGCTATTAATGATGCAACCCATCTGGTACTTGGTGGCTTCCTGTCTGTTTCAGTCTGGTTTTGCTCATTATTTCTGCAAAGCACTAAGCTGAGCTGTGTACCTTGCTCAAGACTGGTGTTCACTTTCAAATGTAAATATACCGAATTTCTAAGTATGAAAGTATTTTTCAAAGTTATCTTTCTCTCTTACATGTCTGTGTTCTGCGTCCTGTGGCGTAGAACCAGTTATTCGACCTTTCGGGTTCACTTGAAGGAAAGAGCCCCCTAAAGAGGCAGTTCTGACACTTGGCAATCAATACCATGGGCAAAGGATCGAGGGCACTAAGCAAAAATGACATCTGTGCCACTTGACAAAGGCTTTGGTGAGAAAGACGTTTCAGGTGGCATCTAAAACGAGGCCTCAAAGGAAGAAGGGCGAGGCCCAGAGGAAGGCGAAAGAAATCTTAGTTCAACTAAGAATCATTTTCCTTAACGGCCAGACAGACGATTACTTTCATCAAAAAGTAGCGACCCACAGATTTAAAAGCTCTATGACTAGACTCAACTAAATCTGGTTGAGGAAATACAGAGGAATTACGGTATGCTAGAGTGTTCGTATCATCCACAGCCAATCGGAAAAGTGCGTCTGAAATTAACAAATCTGTTCCTCCTTTTGGAGCAAGGTGATCTGGGGCTCTGTCTCCCAGCACAGATGCCAGATGGCTGTAGCCACAGATGGCCGGCCTCTGCATGCTGACAGTTGTCGACTTGGGGTGCTAATGGGGTGTTAGAAGCATCTACTGCTGAGTCACTTTTAATCCTATGTATATTAGTGAACATCCACTATACTCCAGGCACCAGATAAACGATAATCAGTAAAAACTGATTGAAATCTCTTTAGTGGAGCTCGAGGTTTAATGAGGCTTTAAGAAATGGTACAATGACAAACGATTATTTTCCCTTAAAATAATTCGTAATTTTTATAAACTCTGACACCATAATTAGAAATAATGGAAGGGGAGGGAGAGGAGAGACAGGGACAGTCGGCAGGTAGATCAGAGTACCTTCTTGCTCACACGTGATAAGGTGATGGGAAGAAGGGAGTGGGTGGTTACTTCCTTTCCAACACTTCCCTATACATCGCTCACACTAGGGATCCAGTCTGGCAGTTTCTGCAGTCACGTCTAATTAAAGGTCATGCCTTAGAATAGAAGACCGCACATCCCAGTGCCTTCAATGATGTGAAATATTTCACAGGGATTTTTGTAGATCGATACGTGGATGGAGCTTCCATCTGGCCTCAATATTTGTATTTATCATCTAAAGTTTTGTTTTGCTTTGTTTTTCCCTATCTTGTCTTGAAAATAAATTTTAACCCGAAGGCAAGTTTAAATGCCTTTAGGCCATTCTTGCGAGCATGTTCATTATAAGGCTTTTTTTTTTTTTTTCCATTTTCTTCCTTATTCTGCTGAAAGATTTTTACTACTCGAAGAACTCTAGCGAATAATTTAATACGTGCTCACGGGAAAGAGGATTCAGGCCGAACTACGAGACTTTTATCTGAACCACAGAAGGGGGATTTGAAATCAGCTCAGATTGGAAGAAGATTTCAGGGAAGAAAATCAGGAGTTTAGGTTTGGCTGTGCTGAGTCAGAGATGCCCACGAGAGAGCGCCACATAAAACAACTGAGCAGGTGGTTGAATGTATGAGTTTGCGAGAAGATGGGGCTGAACATGTAAGATTGGTGGTCTAGGGCACATAGATGGATGAGTTATAAAAGATGACTGATGTTGAGAATAGAAGAGAGTGAACTAGCTGAGGATACTTAGAAAGAGTAAGCTGCAAGGTAGTAGGAAAACCGAGAATGGAGTACTTTGGGAAGTCAAGTGAGAAATGCGATTCGGGGGTGAGGAAGAGATCAGCTATGCCTAATGCCTAATGATGTCCAATGCCGACAGGATAAGCAAGATGAACTGAGAAAATACATTTCTGTTTTTTAAGCCACTCGGTCGGTGGTATTTGGTTATGGCCGCCCTAGCAAATGAATACGGCAGATCTCAGTGTGTCTCTTTCTTCCTTCGGATGCCAGTCAGAGCCACGGCCGGGTGCATTTACCACTCCCGCTGCAGGAAATTTTTCTTGGTTTCTGCACTGATGTCAACTTTCGGGAACACCGGTCCTTTGTGGGAGGTTTTCTGGGGGAGTTTCTGTGGGGATCTTTTGGGGGGATTTCTTTGTTCTCCTGTTTGTCAAAATATAAACTCTATACCATCAAAAATTGTCAGATAGCACCAGGGTGAACAGCGAACAGCAGCTTTAATGTTAGCTTACTTCTCTGATTTCTTATTTTCTTATCTTTTCTGGCTTCTAAGGATTTCCTTTGCTTTCCTACTACTTAAGCCATACATGTTAAAAGTGGCGTGTGTGTACAATAACTTAGTTAACTTTTTAGGTATTTCTTTGGGGGAAGGTTTATGGCACATTTGTGCTACCATATTGTCAGAAGCAAAATTCTGAATTGCTTTGAAATCTGTTCTCGTCATAAAGCGATTGGCTGTTATCTCTCTGTTCCAGTTTATCACAGTCGGTTGCTTGCTTTTTGATCAAGTTACCATTAAACTCATAGACAATCTCTATAAAATAATCGCCAGGGTCTCTGGTTGGCTCCTCTGTACGTACATCCTGATACGGAGTTTGGGTTGTGGCCTGTCCTGAGAACAATGTGACCTCAGGCAAAGGGACTCGTTGCACCCGAGGCAGACCCTGAAGCAGTGGACAGATGGAAACTACCCAGCAATTATTTGAAGAGGGGAGGCCTGGGTACCTCTTTTCCATGCCTCCCATATCCAGGTATATATATGAGACTGAACACATGGGACCATCATAAGAAATATGTACTTACAATGATGATGTCGCAACTGAAATTAAGCCTTGTGTCAGTAAATGTTACCAAAGAAATTCCTAAAATGTCTAACAGCTATGCTAGTACATTTTATGATCTGTTGCAGTATGTTTTGTAATTAGAAAAAAAAAATACAGTAACTTAAACCATAAACTTTAACCTTTGGAGTTATCTCTCTTATTGAGTGGAAATTCTTTTCATGTCTATTAGACACAAGTCTGCGTGTAAATGCCTTATCCTTCATCATTATAAAATTGCACAGAAAACGTTAAGACCAGCCAGCATTCCACTGAAAGAACATCTAGTAATTTTGCCTAAGTTTGGGATAATTTTTTCTGACAAAATTGACAGCAAATTTTTCTCTGGTATAACATTTTCACATTTTTACTGTATCATTGTGTATCTTCTCGGATCGTTTGGGAAAGATGTTTTGGGAAATTTCCATGTAGGGGGCTTATTTGACTATGAAAACGGTGAGCTGATAACCAGATTTTAGATTACTGCTCTATTCTTTACCATATACCCAGATTTTTAAATAACTTGACATTTAGATTTCACATTATTTAGTGAAAAATATATATATTTAAGTAAGAGTGTTGTTATTTATTTATTGGGAAAATGACTTATTCTTTATTATTTTCAAGTAGTAAACAAACAAAACCTAAAGATTCGTTTACATATATAAGTGATTTATGAAAAGTGGTGGATTATTAATACACGGGAATACGTATAAGAATACTATACAGTTTAAAACATGATCTAGGCCCGCGTCTTCGATGTTTGAGTAAAAATAAAGTTATAGAGCAGCAGGTGCAGCATAATTCTCTTTTACTGTTGTTTAAATAATTCAAATGTCACCAGACACTTGTTAATGAAGCAAAGCGAAGTTTATTTAAAGTCCCAGAAGTCAGCACATGAGCATTCGTGACGTTTCACAAGCTGATGTTAGAGGTGATACGTATTTATCAGGCTTTGGAATTGGGGCTCAAGTGGTGGAAGGAGGGTAGTATGAGAAAGGGTTTGAAGTGGTCCGAGTTGGTGACGAATCATTTAGATTCGGCAGACACAGCAAACTGAGGATTTTTAAGTCTTAACGAGTAAAAAGGCAATGTAAGTTGCAATGAATAGGCTACTGCAGATAGGTGATGTGTTTGCCTGGGTGAACAGACTGCTGTCTCTCATATGTTGATCTATAGGAATTTTCCGAAGCAAACAGCGAAGCTATGTCTTGTCTAACACCCTTATTTTTTCCATAAGCAAATGTTCCTTGAAGGGATGAATTTTACAGAATGGACGTACGTGATTCGCAGTTTCTGTTTTCACGATTACAAATATTTATTCTAGGAACTTTTTTTTTTTATTACAAACGGACCAGAAAGTAGTTATCAGTTGCCATGTTTAGTTGTGCGTTTCACATATAAAGTATCTTAATTTTCAGAACAGCCCTGTTAATGGAAGTAATATCTATATTTTACAGAAAATAAAAGTTTGCAGCTCTGATAAGTCCAGACTCTACCTCTTTATACCACACTACGAAATGAACAGATGAATATATAAACAAACTATTGTGGGGAAAAAGTCAGTTTCTCTAGAAAACCCATGAGTCTTATTGTAATATTCCATTGAGTGAAATTCTATTTGAAACCATTTTCCTCTCCCTCCAAACTGTGTCACCTTGTCTTTAAATGCATCAACCCAGTATGGTCTACCTATTAAAAGTCATGCCTGTCATTTTCCCTTGAGTACCACATACTAAGAGAAATCCCGAAGAAGTGCTATGTGTCTCTTAGAGCTGTGCCCATTACTAAACTGTCCAACTGTGACTTCCCCTCCGCCCCTTCCACAATCAGATGCAAAATGGAAGAGGCTGCTTGGAGGCTTGGGTTAAAACCTTATGCTATTGGTGCAAAAAATAATAATAATAAATGAAACAAAAAGGCGTTCCTTTCACTGAAGAGCCGTGTCCCCACGTAGCCACCAGTTGCCTGCTAAGAACTAGCATCCGCTGAACGTGACCTCACTACTCACGACCAAACTGCAGTGCTCCTCCCCACACTGGGCCCTGCGGTCTAACCGCGCCAGGCCTAGCAGCCCCGGGCTGCGGGGAGCGCTCTCGGTTTTCCACGATGACTGGTGCAAGAGTCCAGGCTGAGTCAGAGACCGCGTGGCATCTTCTGTCGCCTTATAAGTATAGAGGACGGAAGGGAGGAGGTGCCGGTTGTCACTGTTCTGGGTTTGGACTGGGAGGCCGGCAGGTTTGCCGTGGGGCTGCGCTGCCTGTGTCATGTTCTTTACAGTTCCAGAACGCCTGTGGACGTGGATGCATGCGTGCTTATGCATGTACATGCGCATGTGTGTGCATGCGTTTTATTTGAGGGATTCTGCGTGTGTGTGCACGGCGTGCGTGTACGTATGATGAGAAAGTAGCATTGAGGTAAGAGAAATAAATGAAAACCATCCTAAAGCAGCTGACCTTTCCCTTTTTTTTTTGAGGCGGTGGTTGTAAACAGACAGAATCCTTACTAAACACAGTTTATTACCAGCCCGAACGCTGTGTATTTTTGCTACTCTTGATTATATACTTAACAGAAAAGTGAATTAATGTTCTCTTATTGGCATTTTTTTTTTTTTAACGGCTGGACCCAGGCCCGGTTCCTACTCATGCATTTGGCCCAGGGTCTGAAGAGGCAAAGTCCCTTTGCAATTTAAGCATCAAAAATAAAAGTACCTTTATACTTACCCTAGCCTTATCTTTCGGCTTCCTGTGCTTACAGTCAAACTGGGGGTGCTTAAATTATTTTTAATCAAATGAAGGACAGAGCAGAGCGTCGGCTCTGCGAGTGACCACGGCACGTGAGGACACGAGCTATCTAACCCGAGAGAAATCTGGATACGGAAGTTCTCCGGGGTGGACTCGTGACGCGTCACCATGGAAACGGCAGAGTCATTCCAGCTACCTGCAAGCCGTGATTACCAGGGAGCGACGGGACCGTAAATTCATTTACTGGGGAGCGATCGGCGTTAATGGGGGAAGACTGATGAGCCATTAGCACCCCAGCTGGTCTCACCGCCACGCCACCATTGCGTGTATTTAGACACGATGACTGGGTGCCCGCGTGCGGATGCTTGTGTCTGCGAGATGAGTTTGCGTGTGTGTGTGTGTGTGTGTGTGTGTGTGTGTGTGTGCTGTGTGGAAAGCTGGGCTCTCTTTCCAAAAGCGGCATTGTTTTAGATCTTATCTGAAAAATGCAGACAATGCCATCAAAAGTCACGAGACTCCACCTCTGCCTCCTTATAAGGTGTCAGCCTTATATAGAAGGTGGGAAAGTTAGGCTGGAGTAAAAACGAAAAGAATCAGATGGGCGAAATTCAGCTGGAAAACGCCAGAACAGGGGCTGCGAAGTCCTTAAAATGCCGGGATTTCTGCTCCTGTGGCGAAGGCTGGCAGCACCTGAGCGTGCCACGGGTGCAGCGGATTTTTTTTAAGATGAAAAATTGATCGTAGGCTTACTTATTAATTTTCTTTCCAGGGCTTCATGTGAATGGTTGCTCCGTTGAATAATTTAGTTACCAGAAGTTAGGAGTGAACGTTTGCGAACGGAGAGCAACCTGGTTTAGAGTCAATAATCAAAGGGCAGAGCTGAACAAACACTTCTCGGCAACCCCGTGCGGGTCTGGCATTTGCTGTGCTCTTTCGTAATATTTTACAAATGACCTAGAACTCTCCTGATAAAGCAGAAGCAAGAGACGAGAAGTAATACGAAGACCTGTGTCTCGATTCTGTTCCAGGACTAGCTGTATGAATTTGGGCGAGTCACTAAAAATATTTGAATTTCTTTTTCTGTGAAAGAAAGTTGATGGCTGCCTTACCCAAGTCACAGCGATCTTGTAAAAGTTAAATTAACAGTAGTGTAATTCCTCCCTAAATATTCATTAAATCATGGGGAGATTGTGCAAATAAACAAATCTAAATGAATAAAATTGAAAAAAAAAAATGAAAACCTTTGGAGAATTATCAGTAATCACAAGGTAGATCGAGTTGGAATAAGGGCTTCCAAAAGTTCAGCTCACTGCAAACCCAATCTTTTCATCCTGAAATTGTTATAAACCATGGTTTTGTCCTTCCCAGCATATTATCAACTGATAGTTCCTGAGGCGGGGACCCCAGAATTCCTTCATTCAGGCATTGGGCCAGTAATAATGAATCCCTAATAAGTCCCAAGTAACATGTGAGAAGCTAAAGATACAGTGTGGACAAAACTCAATATGGCCCCTGCCTTTGTGGAGCCTGTGTTCTAATAGACTGCCTTTGCACGATCAGGAAGTGATTCTGGTAGTTTCTGAGGACTGCCAGGCCAAAGTGCCAGTTACTCGGTGCCAGAAAACAACAGAAATGCATCGACTCAAAACTGAGGCGTGTAGAAGTTTGCGAATCACGTGGTTCACACAGCTCTGTCCTCTCTGAAGCCTACAGGGGAGGCCCCTTCTTCACCTCTCCCGTTTTCGGGAGCCCCGGGCACACCTTGGACTATGGCTGTGCCACCCCAGTCTCTACCTCTGTTTTCTTTTGCTATTTTCCTTCTGCGTCTTTCTCTGTGTCTTCTTTTAAGACACCAGTCATGTCGGATTCAAGACCCATCCTGCTCCAATATGACATCCTCTTAATTTAAATAACTATGTCTGCAGTGACCCCATTCCCAAATAAGGTCACCTTTTTGAGGTCTCGGGGGTGAGGATGTCAACATATCTTTTCGGAGGACATACGAATTCAACGCATAATGACTTCAGAGAAAAGAGGGGTACACTCAGAGTAAAGTGGCCCATCCGGAAAGGTGGAAGGCTCCCAAGTGCAAAGCCAACTGAGAACCTGGCCGTGGTGAGCACGGAGAGGGGATCTCGGCAGTGGTACTTGGGCTTCGTTTTTTCTTCTTACTCGTTGGAATCAGAGCACCAAGCAGGGGACGAGGAGGACGCCACAATACAAGGAAACAGAACGGATGCTAGACGATAAGTTCTTATGAATGGCGAGGGTGCTGGGGGCTGCGTATACTGACTTGCCCTTCGGATGTAGATTTTCCCAAGGAAAACCACCAACACATAAACGATGAGAGAGCAGAGCTAACACACCCACTGATCCTGCCTGCTGGGACCAGGGCGTCTGGGCAGGTATGGCCTTGTTCGAGAGGAGTTCAGTAATGAAAAGGACCCCCTGACCAATACTGAAGAATCAGAGGGAGGAGGGAAGGGAGCCGCACCAGTTATAGACACAGAAGAGGAATCTTTCCTTTGAAGAATGATCTATATCTACTCTAAGTTCCAAAAACGATGTCTACAAAAGTTCATGGGCATCCTGAGTGGAGTTCGGGGCATCAGCCCTTGGAAAAAGCAACAAAGCACCGACGACCCGGGTCAGAGTTATTTTTGTGTCATTAAATTGGTAAGGCCTCCTTTAAAGGCACCGAATAAGAATTTTTAGAAGGAAGCAAGGAAATTGCATTTTAACAAGATATTGCGTGATTTTTATACTAAATTCAAATAAACAGCAACAGAATGAGACGAATGAGAAGAATGAGAGGAAAATGAGGGGAAAGTCACAAATTAATATCAGCATTAGGTCAGTTGATACCGTTAGGGCAAAGTGATGATGGCGACGCATACACACAAAAAAATCTCTACAGCATTCGAAATTGTTCCAGAGCGTAGAAACATCTGGAGAGTTTTTCGCTTCGTATTTAAAGATATCAGAATAATCTAAAGATGATAGCACATCAATCTTAGTTGTGACTACAGAAGAAAAATTCCTAAACATATAGGAAAATGAATCCATCAGTAAACTGCCTCGATAGTTTACTATTACAAAAACAATTTGTTCCAGAATTGAAAAATAAAATAATTGCATAAAAGAAAAACGATTGAAACAATTCACCAAATCTGTCAACATTCCCCAAAAACGTATCATCCACCTGACAGATTCAAGACAGGTTTTTGATTACTATCGACATCAATCCACTCCTGATATGGTTTTCAGTAAAACATAAATATTTATTGCAATTCCGGGGTCAACGATTTAACTGCACAAGCACGAGGCCTTCTCTTATAAGAATGCTCACCACAGTTCATATTTTTCTCCAAAAACTGCTAGTCGATGTAGTAAGTAGAAACACTGGAGAAGGTGTCCAGGTGACATGCCTGTCTGCCTAGAAAAACCCCAAGAAATAAACCTGAAAAAAAAATCACTACCTATAAAGGAGTTCATGATAGCTCTTTAAAACACCAAACACAAAAGTTAAACGTGAAAACGAAACCCTTTTAAAAATAGCAACCAAAATTACAAAACGCCCAGAAATAAATATCCCAAAGCATGTGTAGGATCTACCCAAATAAAACAAGAAAACGTTTCTAACCGACACAAGAATATCATCACGAAACAATGAAAACATGTCAAGAGGAGAAAATGTCACCTAGTAATGATTGCAATATCACTTTTTTAAATTAACTATAATCCTAATTCTACTATTATATTGGGGGAAGTGTGACCAAATGATTCCCAATTTTACCTGAAGGATAAACACGTGAAAAAAAAGACACTTGAAGAAGCGACGAGGGCAGATTTGCCTTAATGTATTACTCAGAACTGTAGGTCCAGAAAGAATTCACTGCGCCACCCTGCTGGATGCAGGTAAATTCAGATAAAGTGAGACGGGAGGAGGGAGGTTAGGAGGAAGAGAGGAACGAAGGGAGGGAAAGGAAATACTAGGAGGATATTTAAAACCAAGTAAATCACAAAGTTGAGAAGGATAAACGCTAAAGTCTACATAACTCCCTGGAGAAGGTCCCAAAAGATGACATTAATAATACTAACCGGCCTTGATTCTGGTAGTTGCCATTAGATCAAATAAAAGAAAGTGCCACTCTATATTATAAATTATAAACCTAAGGACATTTTTCTGTACCTGAGAGAAGGCATGGATCAAAAAAGTGTTTTGCTTGTTTTGTTTTGTTTTGTTTCTTCGTTTTAGCTTTAACTTTCGAAAGCATTTAGAAAGCGGTCCATACTTTAATACCCACGATCAGAGAATACTGACATGGAGGGATCACTAGATTAATTGTTTTCCTTTGCATAGTAGTATAATTAGAAGTGAGTTTGGAATTCATTTAATGAGAGACCTCACACCATGCAAAACTGTCTTTACCCTCAGGGAAAAAATAAACAATCGTTTGCAAGCTGTCGTCCAGCCTCCGGCTCATGCACATACTCTGGAGTTCTCTCCACTTCATGGTGATGGCCATTTCAAAGCTGGGTAATCTCATTCAGAATTCTCATTTTCCGCGATTGGTCCTATACGACAGCATCACATTAATGAGTCAGCTCATTTGAACAATCATGGCCACTTCAGTATTTAAAGAAAGCTGTTCTGGTGCTGCTATTGCTTTAAATTTAGACTAAACATTTTCAGTTCCTTGAGCTTTTTCTCATATGGAATGCTTTCCTGATCTCTCATGCTTATTTTGCATAAGGCTATAGACAATCTCATTTTAGTTAAAAAAAAAAATGCACCTCAATTATATCCTCAGAACTGAACTCCGGCTGTTATCCGAGGAATGGACTCGTATTCTTATAAATTTGATAGTTCTAGGAAGGAAGTCTATGTGGCCTTTGCTGAATCACTTGTGTAATAGCCATATGTCCTCTCAAATGTGCTTTTGTATCCATAGCAAATCTGAACTAATTTAGCCTGATATCGGTAGCACAGTCGCTTTACTTAAAATGAACTGCCTTCTCATTTGATAAACAAGGGACACAGATCTAATAAAGGACACTGGCTGAGTTCCGTGTCTGCGTGGGTGTGCGTGCAGTGTCACAGCATGTGGGAGTGTGTGGGTTCGTGGGCGGGGGGGGTGTGCACGTGCGTGCAATTCTGCTGGAAGAAATTAACAAGAGAAACCTCATTTCTGTCCTTTTTTTGTTTCACATAACATGTAAGATGAATAAAAAACAAAAGATGGAAAGTGAATGAGAAAATGATGAAAAGGAATGAAAAAAAGTTTATACAAAAAAAAAACCCTTTCTTTATGGATAAGAGGTAAAGTTAGAGAGCCTTCAAGCCTTTTAGCAGGTAAAGCAGTTAAAACTTGGTTTGCAATGGATAACGAAATTCCTTTCGCTTTTATGGCATAAAAGACAGTTTTAAAAATATTCATGAATCTTCTTGTCTACACGGCATAGAATATAGTAGTGAAATATTTCCCTAATACATGAGCATCTTTATATGCTCATTTTTTTCTCTGGTTTTATCTCCCATGTGTAGTCTTACCAAATAAAACAAAACTATAAAACTATCTAGTTTATATGGATTGCATTATCAAAATTTCATGATATTAGGAAAAATGAAATTAAATCTTTGTTGTTTGTATAAATATTCAAATGTTTTCTTAGCTGTTCTTGTAACCCTAATTTATAATACACGTATTTGAGACTAATTAAGAAACTTCAAATGATGATTATCAACAAGTCACCGTGCCCTGGACACATTTTTCTTTTCGCTCAATATTTTGAAAATACCAATTATGCCATCACATGAAAGACAGTCTGTTGGAATTTAGGGAGAAAGCAGATGCGTTTATTAAATAAATATTATTTTTTAGACTGTTGATATTATTTTACATTAGATTAAATATATAACATTCGGTGCCTTCATTGATTTGTCTGATTTATACCTATGGTGACTTTAATCTTCTACTTGCCATTACCATTCCTTTGCTGATCTATGCACATCTTACTACGAGCCTAAAGAAATACCAAGGTAAAGTGTCTGATAACGCGTCACAAATAGAGTCAAGGTGAAAACGTCTCGAAAAGAGACTTTCAGTCCCAATCCATTAAGACATTCTGACACAGCCCACTGGAGTAATGTTGCTCAAACTGAAGTTTTCAAGAATCCCATTGATTCTTATGACGTGGGCCAAAATTGGAAAAACACTGATTCAAAATTATTTCACAGACACATATTAAAGACTTTTGCATTATTGCTGTTTTGGATCCTGTACACCACTCATTACCCCCGCTAACACAGATACTGAGCTAACTACATATGATATTTTAACTCACCATGTCTTTAAAAATAAAAGTAATTGATTCTTTCCAAAAAATTCAGTGTTTACTTTTTGGTGGCCAGGAGTCACTCCAAATATACAATGCGTTAAATCGAATAATTTACTTTTAATTTCTTATATATTAGTGTTCAGATTAATTATGCTCTTATTTTCTGTTTGCAGGGTACAAGTTGAATTCTATATGAATGAAAACACATTTAAAGAGAGACTAAAGTTATTTTTTATTAAAAACCAGAGATCAAGTAAGTCATTTGTTTTATTCCTGTCGATGTGTTTGTACGTGTAATTACTTCAAACGCTGTCTTTCTTCAACATACTGTTTATGTAAAGAATACAATTGATAATCTTGTTTTCTAGGCAGCAAAATGTTAGAGAAGTATAGATTTTACATCTGGTGGTGTTAAGGCTTCTTGAATACTTTTAACTCTGCAAATTCCACATACTTTGAACTCTCCATATCCCACACCAATAATAGGCTTCTGAGTGGGCCATCTAGGTCAGTAGAAACATTGAGGAAAATAATCTAGATTAGGGGTCTCCACATTTTAACTGCGAGGGACACCTAATCTTATGATGAGAAGGTTCTAGTGATTCTGACTGACTCATACGAAGAATAATTGTCTGATTTTGTGAGGAAAGGCTTAGTGTTTCCTAACTGTGCCCAAGAAGAAGAAACATCTAGCGTGTCCTGACATGTCCATCTTGCTAGTGGTCTTCCCTGGTGATCTTAAACCAGGAAGTACAGGGCTAAGCTCAGATTTTAACAGCCCTTATGATTCTGACCATCAGACGAATTTGGGAGACACGGAGATTTGAAGAGGACGTGAAATTGGCAGTCACAGACTTCCTAAGCTTGTTCAAGGCTGAAGTGTTAGTGAAATCTTGTTGCCTCCCAAAAATACCATGAATTTTAAAAGCCATCTGAATGAGCCAGTGTACAATTTTTCATGGGATTATTGCTTCAAATGCCCACAAACGGTAGAGAGGTCTATAGTAGGTGGGTGTAGACTTGGCTCTTTCTGAATTTTGACCCCTTTATCTTCCTAGGGTGGTCCTTAATTATGTTGTGCCTCTGTAGGATTCAAAGAGAAAAGCCTGAGCTGCGAGAAATTATCCAAATACTGACTACGGGGAATATTTCAACATTTAAGGCACATTCGTTAGAGACTTAAGGGCAGGTTAGCTTCAAGGTCAAGGCTAATAATGCCTGTCTAATCCGGTTATTTAAAGTTTCTAGGGAAGCCCCACCAGGATATAGCTAAAGGGGCCTCAACATCTGGATGGAAGGTTTGCTAGACTTTAAGGCTAATACTATCTCTCCAGGCCAGAAAAAATAAATGCATAATTTGACTATTTCACCAGCAACCAGCTTTGACTAAGCAGTCACTGGGGACACAGATTCTATAAAACCAGGGCAATTTCATTAATAATTTAAAGAAACTTTATAAAGAAGCTAACCCATAAAACGTGTACCTAGCATTGTAATAGAAAAGCCTAGGACAAACTACACAATTACTAAACATTAACCTTCTACTGTTAAGAAATGTCACCTCAAGTACATTCACATATGGTATAGCAAAAAAAAAAAAAAGTGACATTTCATTTCCAGATTTTGTTAAGTCATAATTATAGGAAGGCCTTTCTCATAATTGTATTCACAATGCATGAATCAGCTACTACCTGATAATTGCAGGAAAGGTAATGTTTCTATTCATCAGATTTTAAGCATGTTTTGCTTAATCTGAATTGTTCTTCATCGGTAAGGCTGTATAACTGTGACCTACACAGTTTTGAAGGTATCTGGCAATCTTAATTCCCATGAAAATTTTAAGAGTTTATTGGTATTTGATCTAAAGTGAAAAGTAAGGTTCAACTGATCAAATTTAGAAACGTGTGTGTGTGTATAGTTCTCAGCATATACTATGCTATTATGATTTCTAATTATACAATTACTAATTAAAAGTATAATGTATAGTTATAGACATGATTATCATAATAATTAAATCTACGAGGTATTCTGAAGGTACAAGATTCATAAGTTAAGCCGTGAATTTGTAAGCAGCTAGGTCTTCCAGCTAGCCAAGATTTATGCCAAAATTCATGGATGTAGAAAATGCTTAAACTTCTAAGTGTATTTGAACCAGTCTCGATTGGACAGGACTTATGTGGCTTCCGAATGCTCAGGCGTAGACTTACTCTCAACATATACTATTTGCTGTTGTTTGCAGTTTGTGTGTTCTGTCCATCTCGCTTTTTGTTTCAATGTTCAGCTCATTAAAATTCAGCTATCTAGAGCTTCAGAGAGTTTAGACAATTAGGGTACTGTAGTTTCTAAATACGATTTAAGTGCTGCGTTTAAAGCTGACATTCTTGACAATTCTCTTTAGTCTTTCGTGAACTAAGTTCAAATGAAAATCAAATTTCTGTTGTTTGTTTAAAGGTCTAAGAATACGTCTGTTCAATTTTTCTCTCAAATTATTAAGCTGCTTATTATACATAATCCGAGTGCTGCTAGAAAACCCTTCACAAGGAAATGAATGGTAAGGCGTTTTTGTCTGACCCTCGATATTTTTTGATTAGTTTAAATTATAATTTTTTTTAATTTATTATTTTTGTATTATTTTAAAGGATGTTACATAGGATTTTTTCCAAGGACATTTTAGAAAGTTTTCGTTGCAATTAAATTGATCAGCCTTTGAGGAAATACATGAATATAATCCTTAGTTTCTTTTGAAACATCTCTTATTTTCTTCATCTATTCCTCTAAAGCTAACACTGGACACCTACTCACAAAGTTTTTATCGTTGATCGAAATACTCTAAGTAATCGTTAAATATGGGCCAGTCTTTTTAAACACCCGATACCTTTCTGTTCTTCATTTAACTGTATTCCAAACAAGATTTATTCTACTGTTTACTATATTCTCTTTGATATATTCTGTTTGTTACTCTTGAGTAGAAATACTCGATGTTTGACGCATGACTATGTCACGTCTCAGAATTAACTTGTGTAGCTACATGACTTACTGATTTAACTTATTTTTCATTCACTATCATGTTGTTTTGATTCACTTGCATTGCTATGTGCTTCTGGACTTAATTTTTTAGTCTCTATTTTCGGCCAGAAGCAGAAGAGTAGGGGACCAGGTGTCCAATGTCATGAATAATGTTTATTTCATCATCATCACCGCCTTGGGCCCCTGTCCTATGACATTGAAATAATTTTCAAAGCAGAAAATAAATTTGATGGCTAACCTCTATGCAATTATTTTTTTCGTGTGGAGCTTGGCCCTAAGAAAATTTAAAAAATAAAAAAGATCAAAGGAAAATGGAAAGTGTGGGCATAATATGCATTTCAATCAATTGCTTACTCCTCAGCTTGTTTAGTGAAAATGATTCCTATTTATAAAAGAGACCGGGGACAAGTTAAACAAGTGAAATTTCGTTGTGCAGTAATTTGTGATAATTCTTTATGAAATCGTTTATTTGATGAAATAGTATTCTGGATATCTCACTGTATCTTTATTGAATACTTAGTCTGTGTTCCTATTGCTATAAATGAAGACACAGCTGGGATTTAAAAAAAAAAAATCTACGATCAGCGAATTTTTGTTCTGTGCGACGGTCTTATGTTTTGGAGTTGTTGCTTTTTCTGGCATCGGACTAGTTGTTTGACGTGTGTGGTTTCCTCTGACATACACTTAACCTTATTATTCCCACGTTCCGTGTAGAAAAGCAGACGCTTCCTCATACTTGCCCTTCTTCTCGAGGCCCTTCGTGCTGTCTTTTTATACCTTTTACACCCGTTCAAGTCGTTGACCCCAGGAAGCCAGCACCCTCTCCTCTCCCGATTCTAACTGCATAGTGGGTCTCTCTACCTAGATGTCTAACAGGCATCCAAGCTCGCCACGGTCCAGTCAGCTTCTCTGTGCTCTTGCACAGATCAGTGAATGACGGTGTCAAACGTCCTTCCGACCCTACTCTGCCCACGGCCTTGCACTCTTGAGCTGATGGACAGCAGCTCTACCTGGACGCTGTTGCCCACATGCCTCAGAGTCACGCTCGACTTCTCGTTTCGTCCCCTGCTCTGCAGTCTAGGTACACCTCTGAGAAAATGGCGTGGGACCAGCCCGGGACCACCCTGCGCAAGCCACGTCCCCTCCCCCGGACGAGCGCAGTGACCCTCCTGATCAGTCCTGCTAATTCCGCCCCGCTCCTCTGTGGGTCACTTGTCATATAGCAGCAGCCAGGCTTCCTTTAAAATGTGTCAGACCTCATCACAGGTCTGCTCTGAGTGCCGACGTGCCCCTCATGGCCTGTAAGGGCCCCCGCTGTCCTGGTAACTTCTCCTCCTGTTGCTCATCCACCTCCCCCCGCTCCCTCCCCCATACTTAGCATAGGACCTTGTGCTTTTAAAGGGTCACTGAATGTTGCTAAATTAATGGAATCGTGTGCGACAGTATTATCAATCGTATTGCGACCTCTAGGTGATGGAAGACCACCACCTAGAAATGGCAGCGTTTATGGCATTTATCACATCTTCTGCCTACGTGTTATGGAGAATGGTTCACCTTGCCAAAAAACGTACCGGAATTCTTTTTAAGACTTGGTGATTTAAAAATAACATGTACATGAGAGAGACCTGAAAATCATAAATTGAGTCACGAGAGAGTCCTTTCAAGGGCAAAAGGCGTTGGCGGGTGATAGCAGAGTAAAATTATATTATTCGAAAACGTTAAGAGGAACAAAGTTTCCTACAATTACCTTCTATGCCATATTACTAAGAATGCTCAGCCATAATTATAGAGGATATACATTTGAAAAATCAGATTACTGCAATTAACAAACAACCAGAATAACTTATGGCTCCATCCTGAATACAGTGTTCTGTTTAGTTCCCATTGTCAGTGCAATGTCGGTTAATGAAAAACAGAAGTGGCCTTTCTGGGCACAGGCTCTATTTTAAAATAATGAGGCTAATTCAGCAAGATTTATTTAATTAGAGCTTCTGACATAATAAAGCTACAGATATTTTCTGCTGCTTTGCTTTATTTTTAAATCCTTTCAGGAGTCAAAACCGATTGAAACTGTCGCAAATATGGAGAAACCGAAGGATGCGAAAAAGAAATTATTGTTAATGTATGAGATTGTGCAAATGACAAACTCGTCAACGATTTATGTGCATTAGCAAAGGAAATGACACACCCAGGGTGTAGTTTATGAATTTCATCGAGAGATGAGCCGTCAGCGTTGACTCACTGTTTCCTGATGCTTAGTTCTTCGCTCTGTGTCAACACTCATGCATCCTTCCCCACCTTAAAATGTTGAAGTGATTATTAGTTTTTAGCATCAAGTGATAGACACAGGAACGTGCTTATATTTTGTGGTATTTGGATTTGCATTTATAATCGGTGCCAAATAGAGCAACACACGTGTTCAGCTGACATGTACATTCACTCCAAAGATGGTTTCTTCTTTAAGGTACCAACCGTTAGGAGAAGAAATGAAATTTTGACAATATCTTTCAGCTGTTTGCTGACCAATAGAAATGGGTGTCATCAGGCAGACATTTTCCTCTTTCATGTACACTGGTCACGGTGAAGGTTAAAATAAACAGCACCAAGGACTTTGACACATAATCTCAAAAATTCTAAAGAATTTTTTGTTCACTGGAGTCTAATACCGGTACTCGAAGTCAGATTCCTAGATCTTTTCCTCATATGGCGATTCTTTCTCTTTTTTTTTCTTGCTTTTCTTGCTTTTCTTTCTTCTCTCTCTCTCTCTCTCTCTCTCTCTCACACACACACACACATAGTAACTACAATATCGTATATTCGAGCCACTTTTATTTTGTGGCTATGTGTTGGCTTAAGCCTTAAGAATCCTCTGCAGAAAGGTAGAGAGCATAGAGAAGAGACACAGGCTTCTTGAAATTACCGATCCACAAATGTCAATGACACAAGCATTGCTTTTATATGCATTCCGTACTTTGATCTCACGCGAGCACCAGGTCTCGCGTGACACAAGGTCTGGGAGATGTAGCCTTGGGCTGCAGAGCGGCCCGCTGCACTTGGCTCCGTGCCGGGACGGGGAGAATGGCTGTGGCTGGAAGGCACTCTGCCACGGCCAGCGTGTCTGATGGAAAGACCTCAAAGCCCACCCTCTCGGTTGGCAGCCGGCGGTCTAGCTTCGTACACAAAGTACGGCCAGTGTTTTGTCCTAATTGAAAAACATTCTGAATATATTGTCAGACGCGTGCTATGCTTGGGTATCCTGCTCACCTTGGTTTTTTGGGGGGAAAGGTCGCGGGTTCGGTTTGGAGCAATGGAAGATGTGAATTACTCAGGTAGACGTGACATTCTGAAATTACAGGGCGCTTTAACATACTAGGAAGTTTTTATAGTTCCTTTTAAAACAAGAACTTTAAAGAGTTTATTGCTCTTGGTTAAACATATTACCAAAAAGCAAAGGACGTAAAGATTTAAAAATAGTTCATATCCTATCGGAGGGGGTCTCATGTTTCATAACTATAAAGAATAATTGGGTTTTATCCTTTTTGCATTTTGGGGGCAGCACAATGTAGCTATTTTCATTTTTTCCTGAATAGGGTATATTTCTGTGAACCACTCCCATTTGAATCAACTGCATACCAGATAATGTAGATGAGGGTAGGGCATAAAAAGTGGAGGATTTTAACTACTGGGCGCTAGACGCGTTTTGATGTTCTCTGCAGACTATAAACGATGTTCAACATCAAAGATAAAATGAGTTTTAAGAGATGTGTAAGAACAGTGACACCTTCCTGCATAATGTTCTATGCTAACCTCAGTCACAGGTTTTTCAGTGGTATGTCCAATATTTCACAAAAGTCCACATCAGAAATATTAATGTGCTCCATAAGCTGAATTACTGACTTTATTCAGATTATTTATACTGTTTATTTTGTATTGCCGAAATATTATTGGCTTTAAAATTAACAAAACCTTAGAGTTCACAGAAGACTCTAAATTTCAATGGGAAAATTGACTAGTAAAGGGTCTAAAATAATGACCTGTTATCTTTTCTTTCATTATTAACATGCTACTGAAAACAAATTCAAAAGGGGTTTTCCCAGAAACAGAAATGAGTATTATGAAAAAGAAAATTGGAACACTATAAAGTTATCTAATTCTAATTTTAATATCCCACTGTCTTTTTATGTTAGCATGATTTAAATACTTCCGACTTTGATCGAAATTTACAAATGAATGCACTTTTCATATTTTTAAAACTAACATCTTCTTATTCTTTTCATAGGTCTCATATCTTTTGGGTGAACAGAAGTCTACCTTTATGGGGCCTACAGGTTATGTACAATTTTGTTTTAGACCTATATTTCTCAATGTATTCATATTTCCCAGAGAAATACTATTGGAGAAAAACTGTTGATATCAAAAATGAGTTTGTTTTATTGCTTAACCTTGATGCGCATCTTAGACTAACACTTTCATTCCTTGGAGAATTTCCTCGTGATCAGGATTAGACTACAGCGAGCTTTGGAGGGTGCAGAGAAAAGCAATGTCGACCAGTGTTTTCAGGCACCACGAGTTACCTAACCTACTTAAGGAATTCCTCTTATACAGTCCTTGCAAAATTCATCAAAAGCCCATGTCTATGTTCGCTTTTTTACCTATGTCCTCGAAGTCTGGAACATGGTAGAATTTCAATAAATAATCATTAGGTAAATAAATAAATGAATGGTTCGTATTACCAATAGCAAGAGCTTGGTCCCTAGGCAGATAAATTATAAATAAAACTAAAAGTATGCCCTGGAATAAGGCAGTCCTAAAGAAAAATATGAGAAGGGACAGCATGTCTGAATTACATTGTTGACATGTTCCCTAGAGTCCTCTGCATCTTATCCTTGTTCCTTTTTCTATTGAATTTCACGCTGGCAACCTTTTTACAATTTCTCAGCTCCTTTCCTCTTGACTCCCTCCTGCAAGTAGTTTGCTGTTTTTCAAAAATTGGAAATTCTAAGAATAGAAGCATTAACATAAAAAAACTTAGAGATTACAAGACTGAGTCTGGAAAAACATGGAAAAACTATAAGCATCACTTTATAAACAACCTTTAAAATACTTTGAAATCAAATGTTTAGTTCGTTTTTTAAAGCATGATGATTGTGAAGTCTGTACATTTTATATATGATAATGATTTCAATTATTTAAGTATTGTGATCGTGACTACGAAATCAAGGTTTTACTGTGCCTGGATAGTTCATTTTATTGAAGTCCGGTTGTGTTTTACGCTATTTTATACTGACTTTCATTGCAATGTCATTAATTTACAAATAACTTTTCGAATATTTCGGCGTTTGCTAAAAATGCAGTCTTTTCATCTCTGAGCTATATTATGTTATCTTCCAGTGAGGTTGCACATTTAAAGTATTATGAAATATACGTTGATAGTCAAATAGCTTTTATCTACTAGTGATATTTTTAAATAATGGTATTCATTTCCGAATAGGATTTTGAATAATTTATGTTAAAAATGTTATAGAGACCATCTAACAATGTGTACCTCTAGGAAAAAGCAGAAATGACTGATTTGGAGAATTTGTGACAAAAATCTAAGACTATGAATTTTATATCACGATCAAGCTTGGCTAGTGTATGCACTTCTAAACGTATTTAACTTCATTACCATGCATTTATGTTTTCTTTATTGTCTTTGTGTTTTAAAATTCACTTAAATCAAAGTTTTCATTCCAACAAGAGTCAAAATGTAAAACTCCAAGCTACCCGCCTTTCTCATGCAGCTTCTCTTACAGCTCAAAGGTCTAAAAACAGATACGTTTGTTATCAGAGGCATTTGCTTGCTTATTTCGATTCCATTCATATATCCTCGAGTGCTTAGAGTATTTATTTAACACAGAAACATTTGGGTCTCTTTTCTAGTTACTTTTTCTGTTGCAATCATAGCTTTTTGGTAGTTCGGCAGTGGGAATTGTATATTCGATAGAGGAAAGAGAGAAAGATGGAATCCTGTCTGGGAAAAGTGCAGAAGGGGAACTGGTTCTGAAGTTCAAATAAAATCTGAAAGTGTCTCTAAGTGGCGACACGGACTGTTTTTGTCGAGTGTTCACAAACGGTGCTGTTCCATTCCGGTTGACGTGGAGGTGGGCGATGGCGTGGGCCGTATCATTGAACTCGAAGCCTGTGTTCTTTTCTTTCTGAAGGGCGCTGCTGTGTTTGGTGGGTGCACTGGACACGGTGGGTGTCCAGTGCACCCACCAAAGGGTGTCGTTTGTGGTGTGGCAGCTGCGTGCGACTGCGTGTATTAGGGAAACCCACACACAATAAACCTATTCTTTCCGCGTCGTGCAAACTCTAGCCAGTCCAGCGTTCCAATCTCACGTTTCCATGTGTGATCAATAAGAAAAGATTGATCAAGGAGGCTCAGAAATTCCAAAGTCTAAGCTGTGGTGCCAGAGACGGTCTGCAGCCTGCCACCTGCCACCTGCAGGTACACAATAAAGTGCCATATATCACCTCCCTATGTCATATAGGCATGTGTCACAAATATATAGATCTACATGCATATATGCATATGTTTATAAATTTAACTTTTATAATAGTCACGAATATAATAAATATATTATACATACTATACGGTATTATAATTATGAATATGTATTAAGTTCATTGCATTTTCTCATTAAGGTGTAATTTATATTTTAGGTTTTAGTGGCCTTGATAAGTCTATTTGAAACAATACTACTTGGTTATCTCAGTTATAAGGTAAGCTATTTTCATTAGAAGTTTTCTGCTGATAGAACACATTACTAGCATTTACCCAGCATTCCTCTATTTATTATTATTCATACTCTGGGGATAAAGCTAGCTCTTCTTAAACCACTTTAATTATGTTGGACCTCTCTAGTACGTGATAAAAAACTGCAGTAATACAGTAATGCTTTCCTTGATGGCTTCAAAATACTTCGCTAATTCCTATGGGTTAATTTATCCATTATATGCATGCTCATATGAGCCACACAAATAGAATGATCTGGTTTTTTATTGTTCTCAACCTCTTTTCCTGATCTTTATAAAAAACATCGAGGGAGCAAAAACGTGTCTATTAGGAATCATTCGAATGAATTCTCTTAATTTTTGGCAAAGCTCTGTTTGGCCAACACAATTTAACAAGTATTTATTGAGCCTCTTTTTGATGGAGAACTCCAAACTGTGCATTGTTTGTTTGCTTTTTAGTGAGTTTATAATCTAGAAATGGGGATAGACAGGGAAATAAATTATATGGAAAATAATAGATGGCAGAATAACAGGTACTGTTATTCAGTGAGGTGCAAATAAAGGCCTATGGGGTTCACAGAGAGGGGTCGGATCCTGGGGTGACAAGAAAAGATTGATTATGCTCAGTAGTTTGCACAGGGATGCAGGATGACACAGTGAGGGGCCCGTGCTGGGGGTGATGTTCTGATGTCGCCTTCTGGAAATGGTTAACGATTTGTCAACAAGAGGCCCTAACAGATCTCTTAGTCCTGTGCATTTTCATTCTGCATTGGGCCCTGGGGATTACCTAGCCAGTCCAGGTTAATACTGTTGTGTTATGTGGGTTGAGAGGTTAGAATCTAGTCGATGGAAAAAAATGCTTCCTTGATGTTTTCTTAACGTAAAAACAGCGTTAATACCAATGGACACTGTTAGCAAATGGTGTGCATAGGAACTATGTAATATTTAGTTTGTGAATATAGCTATTATAGTAAACACGTTACCACGGGGTCACTTTTTCATTGATTCTGTAGGTTTTGCTCATGTGTTTTCTTTTTACTGGTAACTTTTATTCCATGAGATGTTACACGACAAAACGTGTCATGTGTAATATTCGAGGATTACCGTAACATTTGTTTAATTCTTAAACTCACTACAAAATCAAAAAAAGCATTCTCACATTTAGAAAAATAATCCCTAAAAGTCATCACTACATCTTTAGATAATGATTCAGTATCCTGTTAATACAAGCATCCTTATTGCTGGAGAAATTCTGAGTGCTGTCTTCCCCTCTTTGATGGGATTTGGTATAACTGACTTTTATTTTTATTCATTCTTTCCTGGAAGGGAAACATCTGGGAACAGATTTTACGAATACCCTTCATCTTGGAAATAATCAACGCGGTTCCCTTCATTATCTCGGTAAGTCCTGAGAGAATCTTTAAAAAATATAATTTTGTCACTAGACTTGAGTAAAGTCTTTACATCTAAACACTAGTACATCGCATATTAGTTCAGATAAATGAATTTAGGCTTTGGTTAGAATCGTGACATTAAAAACAAACAGTCAAATCACTCGGATAACTGGATTGTGAAATTAAATGAAGACTAATGAGATTTAGTGCCATAGCAAAATGAAATGCCATTTCAACAAGTGTCGATATTGTCTAAACAGACTAGAAATTGCTCCATTTCTTATGTATATTGTGGAATTAAAAAACAGGTACCACCAAGTATTAATAAAAGTTTCTCACATCGAGAATATATTTATCTCTAGTTTAACTGCAGGATTTATTACGTCCAATTCTCTCTTTAATTAGTAGATTGTGAACAGCCAACCAGCAATTTGCTTCTTCGTCAATGTCCTGTGGAGTGCCAACTCCAAGAAGATGCTGTTCAATCTCGTGTTCCCACAGCAAAATTAGGTTTTAACCTGTATTTGATAGTTATAATAGTGTTTGTGGGAACGATGCTAACACCTTGAGTTTTATTTGGAAAATTATGAAAAAAAAGTAGCTATCTGAAGCTGCTGCTCGCTTCTGCCAATTATGCTGAGTGATTTACCTGGAGGAGCAACTGGATTTAGATTAAACGACTGACGATCATTCCAATTAAACATGGTTCCCCCGTGTCACTTAAAATGTTTGAATCCCAGGAGAGTAAGTGGTGATGTTATAAAAAGCAAAGTCTTCTCTTCTTATTCCCACTTTTCCCCTTTAGTTGTAAGGAAGAAAGAGGCAACGTCTATTATAAACTGTCACACAAAAACGATTTAATGATAGAATTAGCATAGTTATATCTGACAACTAGTGGGAGCTTATTGTTTTTTTTTTCTGCTTCTACAATAATTTCCCAAAGAATATTTCCCTAAGAATTAGATCATCTATTCCTTGCATTTTATTAATAATATGAGTTTAAAGGATCTGTCACATGCTTTAGATCATTACAGTGTCTAATAACTTATTTTTCTGTTTTACATTTTTTTAAATCTGCTGGATATGATTTCTTGCTTTGAGATAAAAGTTTAGTTTTGACTTGTTTTTCAGATATTCTGGCCATCCTTAAGGAATCTGTTTGTCCCAGTCTTTCTAAACTGTTGGCTTGCCAAACATGCCTTGGAGAATATGATTGTAAGTATAAAAGCACAAAAATATCTTTCAACTTTTCAGTCTTTCTTTCGGTGTTTCCATTAACTAGAGAGAAAATGGCTTGTGGTCTCTCTTTTTCATTCTGTTTTCTCCCATAAAACATAAACTCATACTATAGGAATTTATTAAGTTATAATGAAATATCTAAATGTTTCATTTTTAAACTTCTTTCAAATGAATTTAGTTCCTCAGTAAACAGTTGTATTTAAATGTTTGTAAAAAGGAAACTTTTGGTAAAACTGTCAAATAATTAAAGTGATATGTTGTGTACACGCATAAGCTAATAGACCTTAAGTGACCAATTTGCTTGTATCCTAATCAGAAAGAAAAGTTATAAAATGTCCATATGGCCAAGGCACTGCCTTCGCGAGGCCCTATGAGCTGGGAAGCAAAAATGTCGAGATTTTCTAAATATTATCGAACCGAAGCTCACTGCTCTTTGGAGTGGTCCAATGAATGAGTCAATCATCTGAAGACAAATAACCTTTGCAGGCAGTCTGCTGCTGTACAATGGGATCTGTGGTTTTAACGATTCAGGTCACGGTGGCAAACTTAACTGCTGGTAGTCTCGCATTCCGTTAAGAGTCTACGGGGTCTTGGAAGGCCCTGTTTTGTAGCTGGAAGCTCCTCATTTAAGGTCATCTTTTTAGAGTTGGTTGGGTTTGGGTTGTAAGTGGGATGCAGGAGAGACAGAAGGAGGCAAGAAGTAAGAGATGCAGACTTCGGAGTGTGTCGCAGTTGCATTTTGCTCAAGGCTGACCCTGTTTGGAAGGACTGATTTATAACTACGAACAAAATATGTTGATAATAGGCTTCGATCCTTACCGGTGAGCTCTAAGACTGATGTATAATGGGCCCCTTGGCTTGCTCTTTAGTCATTCATTCTACATGTGTTCATCTGAGTCCACTACCTGCCAAGCACTTTAATGGGATAGCCACGTGATTTAACTTCTTTGCTAATTTCTTCATCTTCGAGAGAATAAAAGTGTCAACATAACGGGCTTGTTATAAGAATTAAATGAAATGACATGTACTTATATAATGTGTGTATAAATACATGCATAAACATAGTAAAGGCTCAATATTATTAATTTTACCACACTGAAATTAAATTTGTAGAGACAGAACTGTTTTCCTTTTAAATGGTTTTTAAACAGAAATTACGAGAAAAGTTTTGGCCACGAGGTCTATTTGGATAACATTTGAGAGTTCATCACTGGATAAATGTTTCTAAACATTCACGTTAAGGGACCACTGGAGTCTCACGTGGCCAAAGGGTGGGAGGCGGTAGCCCATGGAGGGGCTGGAAAGAACGGTGGGTTGTCTTAACTGTTCAAAAACAAAAATAAAAACTTATTTCACTAACTATAGATTGCCTAAAGTGCTAATGAAAAAAAATGCACCAGAAAAAAAAATAAACCTCTTTGCTCAATTGTGTTTATTATTCGTTGGAAAAAATTACCTAACCCAGAGAGAAATCATTAGTCGATCACTGAGAAGCAAAGCAGGGCTTTGCAATATTAATTTAGGATTCATTTTCATTATATTTCTGTATTTTACTTCTCCTCTTACTGATTAATGTTTATTAATTTTTCTGTTCATTAACACATCTGTCAAAAGAAAGTAAGGGTTGAGGTAAAATTCTAATCAACTTAATTTTTTGTTTTCATAACGGTTCTGGTTAGGTAATGTGGTGGAAGAAGATAAAATGATGGCTCATTGGTATTTTATATCAGTGACCTGAACTTATTCTATACTGATTTTAAGACTACTGAATGTTTATCATAAAAAAATTTGAGGTGAACCAAAAATGAGAAAGTTAGGAAAATCTATAAGCCTACCACACAGAATACTAATAATAATTTATATTCTTCTAATATTTTCTATGAAAAAACATGCACACATATCATACATTAAATTATATCGTATGTTCAATTTTATAATTTGAATTTTTTGTCATATACTAGTATGTAGTAGACAAGTTCTTATGTCATTAAACATCCTACTACAGATCATTTTTAATGGATGTATCGAAATCTATTACATAGTTTTGATCAATTTATTTAATTATTTTTGTACTGCATAATTTAGTCATTTTAATAATGAACATTTATTATTTCATATAATAAATATAATTTTGTAATAAAAGTGAACATATAAACACAGATTTCCATCTCTAATGATTTTTATGTGGTTAATTTTTAGCAATTGTTATTGAGTAAGTACTTATTAAATGAATGAAAAACACATGAAACATGACATACTTGTTACTTGTGACCTATATTACCATATAACCTTCTAGAAATTTATAATAAATTGCATGAGCAGTATCATATGTGAGTACACATTTTTTGCATCTTAAATTACACTGGGTAACATTATTTTTTATCTTTCGATTGCAAAAAAAAGTCTATCTTGAATTCAAATTTCTTTTAATATTAATGAACTGGAACTTCAAAAAATTGTTCATTGGCTATTCAATTTTTTTATGAGAAATTGTCTGGCATAATTTATTTTTCCAGATTCAGAGAATGAGATTTGATAGTAGTTTGGCCCAGCTATTACTTTTCCCTGAGTTGAATATATTATTTTCTGATCTTTTAAAATTAGAATTTTCCATAAGAGATGGTGCTTCCACAGAAGGCGTTCTGGGGAGTCAGCCTCTATAGATGTTTGTAAAGCGAGTAAACTGAAATTTGGTGCTTTGGTGGTCTTACCATAGTATTATCTTTGTAATATGAATGCTACAATAAGATATACTTTGAACTAGGCAAAACTGGAAATATGCTATATCTATTTAAAATATATGTATTGAGTATGAAATGTAATGCATAGTAATTAATGTAATGAAACTCATGAATATTTAAAATTTATCGAAACTTAAAATATTTTTTTCTGTATTATTTTAGAATGATCTACATAGAGCCATTCAGCGTACACAGTCTGCAATGTTTAATCAAGTTTTGATTTTAATATCTACATTGCTATGCCTTATCTTCACCTGGTAAGATTATGCATATCGGCATTTTTATTATGTTTCATTTAACTGTGGTGTGTCAAAAAACTATCTTATAAACCATTTTAATAGTTCGATGAAAATCGATCAGTCGTTCACTATAAAATGTAATGGATCACCTACAGAAATAAAAATAAAATGCTTCCTTCAGTCTTAGAAAAAAACGTAAAAGCACAGGTGTCATTTGGCATTGATATTCACTGCCACTATGGCGTGTCCCCAAACGCTGTAAACAACCCAATCACAAGAAAGTGTCCCGTAAGCCCACTGTCAAAAAAGAATATTTTCCTTCAAACTGCTGACAGAGAGGCGCCCTTATCTTCCTACAGTTTTCAAAGCAGAAACACTGTTGAGAAGAACTGTCAGTGCCCGTCACTGTCTCCACCTGTGCCTTCTCTCTAGGGTGGCCTAGTGTGCAACCAGGTGTAAAGCAGGGGCAACAGCTTCTGAGGGTGTAAGGCAAGACATATCACTTTGCTCTGTTAGAAGAAACAGTTATTTCTACTTTCGACATTGACAATGAAAAAGTAAACCTATGTGAACCGATGCACTGTTCGTATGGATTCATGCAGACCCTTAACTAGAGAAAAAAAAAACCGTGAAAATTAGCAAACGAGGTAGGATAATACATGCGTTTTGCAGGAGTCTCAGATCGTATGTGTAATTGTGCTCTGACCTGGATTTGACCTATGGGGACAAATAAAAAGCTAATTATGAAGTACTAAGAAGAAGGCACTTGTACGCTGTCGTAACAGAACGAGATCTAAGCTAGCCGTAGGTATATGTCCGGAAATACAGTCACTGAGTGGAACCCGATGACAAGGAAACGTGCCGAGAAACGCACAGCTAGGTGATTTGGCCATCGTGGGAACATCACAGGGTGCACCTGCATAAACCTCGTCACTATCAACGTGACAAAGAACCAACCGCGGAAATTGTCCATTCTCCACTTTTATGCGACTGGCCCCATGGGAGGTTCATTTTCACCTGCGACACTGCGCACACGTGTCAGTCATTCCTTGCCCTGTGGTGTCACTGCTAAGATGTCACTAACAAACATTTTTCAGCCCCATTATAACCTTTTGGGGCCATTGTCATATATGTGTTGTGTCACCGACCAAAACACCACGACACGGCACATTACTGGATAGATTTAGAAAACTCGGTATGACAATCAGTTTGCATCAGCAGATGCAGTTAATCACTATCGGACGGCTTCAAAATGTTTTCTTGCATACTTTTGTATTAAAAAATAAACATTTTAGGATATTTAATGCCTTTAAATATAAAATATTCCTCTAAAATTGTCATAATGCCATCTTCTAAAATTTTTTTAACCTTTCACAAGTTGCTTTATTGTTCACCTAGTAAATATCTAATGGCATAAATGAAATGCTAACAGTAATGACTTTTGAAGTTACTAAAAATTCTTAATTTTAAGATGATGACCTCATTTGAATAATTTAGTTTTTCTCATTTTACCTAAGAAAAAGTACTTAAAATTTTTATATTCTTATGCACGTGCCAATATTTCAATTGCTGGAAATTTACAAAAACTAAAATGAATGATTTCTAAATATAATGGGAAGTCTTAAAATAGATTTAGTAAAGAGGTAACTGCAATATTAATGCTCAAATGAGGACAAATTATTTTTACATGACAACACTTACTTCCGCACTTCTGTTCCGGAAGCATGCTCATCACAATGAATCAGTCCTCCTGGGCCATTTGCCCTTCCTCTCTGCCTGTGTGCCTGTATCCTCAGTGGTTTTTATTTCCTATGGCAGTGACTAGGCACATTTGCCCACTTTCTTATGTCAAGGAATGCAACGGTGGTAGATAAAGGGTTTTCATGATCTATATAAAATTGCCATTACGTAATTTATTCATGTTTCCCTGTTTGTTTTATATGCAACTATAGCTGTTTTTGTTGTTGTATATATATGTTTGAATTTTAGACAACTGAGTGGTAGTTTTAACGGATATTATCTAGTGTTACAGCTGTCTCCAGTATGTGACTATGCACATCAATGTGTAATTATGATATAGGTATGTTTAGCTACATAAAATGTTATTGTTTTTAATTACATGTACATTAATACATTTACATTAATACGTTTTAAATTATAATATCTAGAATAGAGAAACTCAAGTTTAATTTCTGTGCATCCCGTCTAGCATGACACGTAAAACGTCTTCATAAATCATCATAGTAAGGAAGAATAAGTCTCATTTGAATTTACCATCATAAGTGTAGTTATCTAAGAGAAAAATATAAACAACGGTGAATTAGTTATATCATACAGGCTGCTTTAACAGAGTTTCACTACACACTCTATAAAATACAAGTATACGTAAAGATCTAGCAACTTAAACTAATAGGATTGTCTAGGCAGTTTGTCCGAGGCTGTGATATCAGCTGACTGTTACTGGAGACTGTTTCCTTGCCTCCTGTTTTCGCTATTCTCAAACATGATTTCCCTCTCATGGTTCAAGATGGCTGCTCTAGTGTTGCCATGACATACTAACTCCAGCCTTCAGGAGGCAAATAAGGCACAACCCAGAAGTTGCATGCATAATCGGGGCCAGAATTCGGTCATATATCCACATGTAGCTTTAAGGGAGCCTGTAAAACTGTAGCCTGGCTCAGGAACGATCAACCCAGCTACGTAGTGTGCTATTATGGAAAAGAGGAAAAACTCCATACTGTGGGACGATAATCAGTCTCTAGCATTGGTAAGTCATTAAGGTCCAAATATATATCGTTTGTTTCAAAGACTAGGGCTATACTAGTTGGGAGACCTTGGGCAACTTACTTAATTTATCTAACCATATTTTCCACATCATTAATCACCCTATGAGATTTGTGTTTTTTATTAGCGAGAATTAAATTGGGTATGTTTTGAAAATGTCTACCAGAAGCAATGGCGTATGTTGCGAACACTCCAGAATTTAAATCTTTTCTACGTTACATGTCCTCTTTGTATAAGATAACTAAATCATCGTGTGACCCTACAAAAACGAATTCGCTCTAAAATATCTCGGCATGGTGACTTATTAATAATACTATAAAACTGAAGCAGTGTGCCTCAAAACACATTGAATAGCAGCTGCAAATAGGAGAAAACACCTTCCTCCACTGCGATGCATTCGGGTTTTCTGCACTTCCTACTTATTTTTCATATTTGTTTCCTCTAGTTAGACTCGCTGAATAGTAGTGTGTGTCTCTGTGTGTTTGTCTGTCTGTCTCTCTCTCGATACATTAAACACTTTTAATTTTATGAACAGAGCATTGCAACGTGCCCATGGCCTCAATCTCGCTGTGGTTAGGGCAACTTCTTTATTTAACCTTCGAATAACATGACAGGCAAGTAGGGGGATGATTTTAGGTGGCAGACAGGGGAGTGACTCTTTTTTAATATGAAAGCAAAAACTACTTTCTAGACCATTTAGGAGTATTCCTCCTATGAATTAAGATTATTGGCTTACTCTCTGAATATCGAGTCATACATAACGTCAGAAATTACCATTCCCTTTTTCTACCTCACCTATAAAAGGATGTCTCAGATACACATCTATAGGTATATTGTTTATATTTATATACATGTATTTGTGTAAAATCTCACACGGTGTAAAATGTATACATACATATAGATGTAAATATCTATACGTATGTAAATATCTATCTCTACGTATATATTTTACATTGTGGTGAGAAAAATCATAATTAGTTGCTGTTACGTTACAGAGCAAGACTATCGGTGCTTTTCAGAATAAGAACTTTTAATATGTGGGTTATAATTTAAGCCCCGAAACGTTCAGGAACGCACATTTGATGCATTAGCTGTGTTGTTCGTAGATCTCACCATCTTAAAGTTACCTGCTTGGTAAAGCTGCCATCTAGTTTTAGAACGTGTCCTCTCTTCGTCACTGTGAACATTACAAAGAACCATCACTAAGCACCTGTCTACAAGAGACACATGCTCAGTGGCAAACTGAAATACAGATCAAGCAGCTGACCCACTCCCTGTAGGCGACGTGCTCAGAATTGTTTTTCGTGTCATTGTGACGGAACTGGCCTGATCTTCCCACACGTCTGCTGTGCCCTTTCACTGTCAACAATGCGCGCTTCCGAGGCAGCTGGGACTTGTCATTCCGCCTGTGTCCCTGTAACAAAGCCCAGTAAACTGGCACATCCGGGAATGGAGTGCATGGCTTTAGCCAAATTATTAACATAGTCTAACTAATAATAAGTACTCTAATTAATAATGCGTTTGGTTTTCTAATTTTACATTTGTAGACTTACTTTGCACCTACTTTGTGTCAAACTTTATTTTTTACTTAAATAGCTATGATTACATATTTTCATATTATTTCTCAGTGTTATAAAGAGCTAAATTAGGTTAATGGATATTTTGTTTTAGTCCAACGTAAAATAGTCAGTTCGCCTCCTCAGCCTTATTTCAGGAGAAAATAAATACATTTTTTCTTTAAAAATGTGATCTGGTTCAACATAATTAGCACGCTTAATTCGAAAGTATTTGGAATTTTCTTGTGCATCGTTGATTAATACTTATTTGAAGGCTGGATGTTTAGAATCTTGAACTCTATTAACTGATTCAGCTGTAAGGCAAAGAGCTACTTGGGAAGGGGACAGCGAGGAAGTAGGTACGGTAGTTGGGAGAAAGCGTTAGAACACGGTCTAATGGTGTTGTCACTGTCCTGTTTGACGCGGTTTTGTTTGGTTTATATTATAAATGGATGATAGAAAGTACATGTGTTGGAAGATCTGGAACTAACAGTCCCAGGTTTATATTCTACTAAAAAAAAAGAAAAAAAACAGAAAACTGTTTGTCCCCGTGGAATTTTGCATAAGTGAGCAGTCAGGTGTTAGCTGGTTCATTAGCCACATGAGGTAAATTTAATTTGGGAGAAATGGAAATATGATCATTTAACGTATAAATAATAATAATGTAACTATTATTAATATAAAAATCTAGGCAACATGGTGTTAGACTAAATTCTGTATCAGACGAGTTGTTTTTGAAATATGGCAACAGTGTATGATTATTTTCAAACGTGCCAATAGTGAGAACAATGGCTAACATTTCAAGTGGTTACTATTGGGCACTTTTCTGAGCACTATACATGTATTAACTAATGTAATCTTCAACAGCTTATAAAGTCAATTCTATTATTATCCTCATTTTGTAGATGAAGGCACAAATGCTCAAGGAATTTACAAAAAGGAACAGCCGAGTAGATCATTCTTAATTGTCCACTGATCTCTACTGAGAGCTATGCTAAAACTTCAGGAAGAAATAAAGTCATTACCCACATGAATAAGAGTCAGTCCAATATCTATATTCTCACCTGAGCTGATAGTTTCTAAAATACTGTTCACAAATTGTCAAGGAAAATTGATTTAGAAGCTGAAATTTGATAGAATTTAAACCATCATTCAATCACGACAGTAATGTATAGTTATTTTCAGACATATGAGAAATTAGAAGTATGTTACCTACATATTTTTAGGGATGTACTACAGAAATAAGAAAAAAAAAGGATGAAGAAAAAAATTTAGGTTCTGAGAAGCAGCGGTTTATACAGTCAAACACGTTGGCCCTGGGAAACCATTTTCATGCTGCGTTTTATCAGAAGTGGAGCTGAAGGATTATCGAGATCAGGACATTTTTATTTTCTCTGGTGTAGACACCCAGCCAGGGGAGGTGTCCTGTTAGAAGCTAGGGTGAAGGAGCGAGAAAGCCACAGCTCACAACGCACCAACCACAGGACCAATGGCTTCAAATGGTCTCTACCAGAAGAGTTCAGAGGGAAAGGCTCTGTGACATTAGTTTTATACCAGTCAAGATGGTCATCCATGTTGAAAAGCAATTAGCTGATAATCTCAAAAAAATGAATACCTGGAGAACTATGATACGTGAGGTCTCATTGAAAAAAAAAATAGAACAAAATCTAGCCAACTCAGAAATAAAATTAAGGAAAGGAAACATTTGGTGAAAGAGTTAAGGTAAGAAATGAATCAGTTGATAGCATTAGACATGAATGCTCAGCTCCCAAAGAGATCTGTAAGTGTCCTAATAATAAAAATGATAGCTAACGCTTATTTAATGTCTACCTTCTTTGCCAGACAAATTTCTATTGCTTTGTGTGTATTAAATTGTTTAATTCTGCACAATAACATTCTATGGCAGGTATTATTATCATTTTACAGACGAGAAACTGAGGCACAGAAAGGTCAAACAAAAAGATAAACCTTAGTTGTCTAAGGTCCATAATTAACATTTCGAGGAGAATTATAGTTTACTAAGATATTAAGATGACAATCTATTGATTTTTAAAGATGTTTTTGATTAAATGTAGAATATTTTATCACCTCCTCTTTTGTGTGAATAATCAGGACCTCAAATTCAGCACGTTTCTAACCGTTATTTAGTCTTTTTGTTAATTTTAGCAAAACTAAATACATCTGTTATTTTGAAATAAAGAAAATGCATGTTTGTACATCACAGCTTAGGGTGAGCTATGGTCACTTTTCATGAATTACAAAATTGCAGTGCATGTTGACTTCAGATGAATAGTTTATGGCATGATTCACTTTTTTTTTTTTTTTTTGCATAGACCTAAAATGAACGCCCGTCGATTAAGAACCTACTTTCGACAATAAAAATACTAAATTTATCGTTACCACAAAAATACCATTTCTTCCTAGAAAATGTAAAATCCCAACATCTCATATTATTTTAAATTCCATGGGAAATATCAGGCTTTAGGCAGATACTCTACAGGAAATGAAAAATGATTATTTGGAGCAATTTAATTGGTATCCATTTAATAAGTACCAAAGTACAAGGTGTGGGCTGGTTTGAATGCTAGCGTCTGAATTACAAGCCTGAAGTTAAAGCACTAGATGCTCACAGCACAGGACGCTCTTGCTAATTAAATTTTTCAAGCAACTGTACATAACAATGGGGCTCGTGGGGAGTGCATGGATGCTTAAGGTTATTTATTTCTGCCACGTGACTTCTTTTTCTCTGAAAACATTTTGTTGTATAAATTGACATTTACCAGGTGGTGAAAAAGTTTACAGTCTTGATATTTCCTTTCATTCAAATTAATGTTTTCCTTATAAGCCTTTCCAAAGCTTGAAAAGCTTGTATAACTAAATGCGTAGTTAACATTTTATAAAGAGGCAAATTTTTTAAAGCACGGCAGTCAGTGATTAGTAATTAAGGTGCCTTTGTTATTATATAGAGGATCTATTTAAGTCAGCAAATCAATTGATTTTTAGTCGTTTTAAAGCGGGTAACATAAGTCTGTAGTTTAAAATCTTAATTAAATGTTCAGATTTTGTTTTAGAATTACATAACATTGCATTTGTGTCAAAGATAACACTTCCGAATGTTTTGTAAAGAAGTATACCTCATGGCAGACTCTTAAATCCAACATTCTTCACGAACGTTTCAAAAATAAACTATTTTTCTTAAAAAAAAAAAAGTTAAGCTACCATTGAAGCTTTAAAAATACTATATTTAATTCATTTAAATTCTTTAAATACTTGAAATGTGTGCTTATCTAGTATAATTTTTCAATGCCTAGATTACTTTTCTGGTTTTTAATATTGCCTTTTTAGTGAAGCAGCCATATACTAACCAAAAATATATATGACAGTGCAATAGGGTTGGTTTGACTCAGTTGCAAGTTGGGGCTGAGATAAGCTGTAAGTCTCACAATGCACCTGTCTAGCTGCCCTGAGAGCTGGGTCTTAAACAGCCCCGTTTGCCTTCCATGTGCCCAGAGCCCCACCTTCTAATTCTAGTTCAGAGCCCGGGTCCATCACTGCTGCGAAGGGTACACTTCAGAGCCCGGGTCCATCACTGCTGCGAAGGGTACACTTCAAGGCCATGACTCACCTGGGTGCTCTCTCACCTGCACTCTGAGGCAGTGAGCGAGTGCAGTCTTATCTAAGTCAGGACACATGGTAGATGGAGTTGTGTCACCTGCTGGCTTTCTCATGATGATGTGTGACAAATCTCTGGTAAAAACGAAGAGCTCTACGATCCATAAGAACGATTCTGCATCGTGGTCCAGTCCATGCTTAAACTTTTTCATTATCCTGTGCATTTCACTCGAGCTGATCTTAAACACAGTTGTCATAGTTGCTGTCACTTATTATGGACTTCGGTTCCCCCCTGGATGATGGCTGTTGTCACACCAGAATGATGACAGAATTGCTCTCTTCAGTAAGCTTGAAGGTGTGCCTGCTCTTTGGTATGATGGTAAAAATCGCTAAGTTGGAACCTTAAAACTCTGGGTTCGTCATGTGCCTTTTTCACTAATCAATGCCATGACTGTAAGTTCACGTCATCGACTGTACGTTATGTGTTAAGAGTGTGGCTCTCGTGTTGTGTTCTTACTGCCATAAAACTTTTTTAAAAAATGAAGTGGCACCGTTGATGATGAATTGGATATAAGGTGCGAGATAAAAATGGAAGGATGACTTTGAGGGCTGCATTTTGGGAAACTGACTGAATGACGGTGCCATGCCCAAGGATGAGGAAATCTGGAAAGGCACATAAAGAGGGGAAGAGAGTCCGCAGGAGTCGAGATGCCTTTGAGCAACCCGAGATGAGGTGTGCTGTGTAGCCATTGATCTATCGGAGCCTGGAATTCAGGAAAGGGGTTGAGGTGAGGCGAGGCAGATTGTCAGCATCTAGATAGTCATTAGGATAGGGAGTTTGAAAAGAGCACGTAGGCATGAGCAAAGCGGAGATTCTGATGAAGAACAAAGCAAAACAAAAGCCTTAGCAGGCCAGTAAGACGCATCGTCTAGGACGAAGAGCACAATGTATAAGGGACACCTGTGTGTCCCAGAAAGGTTGGCAGCAAAATATATCAAGTAAAAATTCGTGAAAATGCAAGGAGAACTTGATCAAAATGTAATGGTAGCAGATTTTAATCAAGAGTGACATTACTAAAATGAACCCGAGAATATTTTTTATTTTCCACTTCTCCAAATATAGCCCTCGCTACACCATCCAACCCAGATGGTTGTCTATTTTAAAGCTTAGTCAACGTCAGAGCTTTTATAGTATGTTTTCTTCATAATAAAAGCATGTTCTTACCATTAAGCCCAAATCTGTGTAGAATTCATACATCTTTTGAAAATGCCGTCGACTCTATTTTTCCTGTTATAAAATTCCTCATTTTTTCATTGTCTTTTTCTTATTCTCTTCGTGTTGCCCAACTTCTGAAATTGCACAGACACTTTGCATTTCGACTGATTTTTAGAATCCTTACATTCAGGAATATGTATCATTGCCGTTCTCGCAACTTCCTCTCGTGAAATTCTTTCAATTATTTCACTGTATTATCATCCACCCTCTTTCTCGCCCAGAATCTTTGCTAATGTATTTTAAGGTATTTTGCTTCAGTGCCGAGAGGTTCATTTTAACGTCGCCTTCTCTGCGTTCATTGCTTCGGCTGATGCCGTCTCCTACCTCAGGGTTACATAAACTTTCGCCAACATTTTTCTCTGCAAATGCTGTACAGAATCTTCCTGATTATTCCTAATAGTCCAGGTTCATGTGGCCACTTGATACTCTTTTTACAGTTTCTGTTAGCCCATCGAATTATAATTATTATGGATCTTTGTTACATCTTTATATATAAGTTTAACATATTTATTTTTAGGTTCCTGGTCTGCTAGCAAATTGATTTTAGGATGTTCTAAATATCTCATTTGAATTTCATATGAGCTTGTTCCCTCTAGTGTGCCTGCTGTGAAGGTGAAAACCCGCTTTCAATCCTTGCTTTTTAATTATCCTTTATAGTCACAATTGAAACACTCAGCCTACTTTCCTTCAAGCCAGATATTTCCCAAATGCTTTAACTTCTGTCCTCAGGATTTTTTTGAGTTGTTTATTTGCCTTTCTCTAAATCTTTTCTATTTTATAATAATAAATTCAAACAGGACTCAGAGCTGACTAACTATACAAATCGAGATCTAATTTATATAAAAGCGTTTGGTGAATTATAAAGTACTATTCAAACATAAAGTAGTATTTTTATTGCCATAATTTAGGGGGCAGATTTCTAGTTGAGCAAAAAGAAATGTTCTTTTAGCTTTTATTTTTTACAGGGGCGTGTGTGTGTGTGTGTGTGTGTGTGTGTGTTGTGTGTGTGTGTGTTATATATTACATATATATGTGTATATATATATGTATATATATATATATATATACACACATACTGCTAGTTGAGGGACTTTAGGTAAAAACAGAAATTCATCGAATTTGAAGATATCTTGGTTGTGTCACTTTCTTGCTCTGTGACTTTAATTAAAAGCCTCTCTGAGCCTTTATTTATTCCTATGTTAAAAGCAGAGAGGAAAACATATACACTTCAACCAAAGGTTTGCCGGTTTTAAAAACAGGCATGATGACGTTGGGTCATTATAACGGACGTAGAAGAAACGACACATCAGCATAGTAGGCATGAGGTATAAATCTGATGATTAAGCATCGAGGTGGCAGAGATGGGGAGACCAATGTCGTTTTCCTTAGTTATCATCATCAGAAGGAAGAACGCGAGTTCTTCCACAGAATTAACCTCCTCCCTCCCTATATTCCCTGCAGAAATCATGAATCTCCTTCTAGAGGCAGAAGGATGTAGAGACGCTAATATACGTTGTTTCGTATAAAAATGTTTATAATGCAGAAACAGCTCTGGCATCCTGTCTATTGGCTTGGCGTCTTCACGAGTCCCCTTAACATCCCTGCGACGCTCTGCAATACCATCTCTGGGCTAGAGAGGAGACAAGGTCGGAGGAAGGAATTAAGCAATTTTTAAAGCAAATGGGACACCGGGAATGATTCAGCTTCGTGTGTGATCTGTCCTCTGTGCCTGGGAGGCCTGACGGCTGCCTGAAAGGAACGCTTTTTAGGGACGATGTCTTGTGGTACAAATGATGCTTCTTTGCCTACAGGGGTCGACTTTCTCCCGGGAGATAAATCAGAACGTGGAGAGCAGTGAAGGGGTAATTTACAGCCACGCCTAATCTTCCCCGACATAACTCCCTCTCCTGGCATCCGGGAACAGTTGGCGAGAAGGTTCTTGGGGCTGTGCTTGCTCCACAGAATCTGTCACTCTGTCTGCTGGGGCGAGCGTGTGGCGTCCGAAACCGTCTGGAAGCTGTAACGTCAGCAGGTCAAGACATTTTCCATTCCTCTCTCTGTCCAGGCACCCTTTCCCTCTGCCTCATCGGTCCATTGTCCCCCTAATCACTCAGCCCCTTAAAAAATGAAAGTGTTCGAGATCATCCTGACTTCTGTTTGCGCACCGGTGACATCCATCCTATGAGCAAGCCTTGTGGGCCCAGGGCGAGCCCTCCAGGCTGCCTCTGCCTCTCTGTCTGCGCGGTCACTACTTGTCAAAAGCCATTTCTCTTTTTCTCGGATGACCTGGCCTGTCTGCTGACCTCCTTGGTCTCTGACAATATATTTCCACAGAGCAGTGAGAATATGCTTACCCGCTTGTGAACCTCCATCTGTATCCCCAGACACTTAGATCAAACAGACAGATGAAAACACTTCTCAGGCTGCCCACGGCCCGGCCACGCTTACCTCTCTGTCCCCAACTGACACCACACATCCTCTGGACCGATGGGCAGCCATGCCTCTGCTTTCTTATTTGTCACTTAATGATATTCTAATTCCTGACTTGGGTTTTTTTTGTGTGTTTTTTTTTTTTAACTTAATGCACTCTTTGCCTTGCATCATCGTCACTAGCTTTTGGCTTTCTTGAGGGCTCGGCTCAGACGTTGAATCTTTAATGAAACCTTTCTTAACGACACCCCCAGGGGCCTGAGCACCTCTCTATTCCCTCCGCCTCGGGTAGATCATTCCCTTTGATCATCTGCTGCTATCAGAAATTAGGTTTTTCTTCTTTTACTTATAATGAAATGTGTTATGGAATGATACTGAATGGGTACGTTTCGGACAAAATATTTGATCAAAGATATAAAAATGGCGAATTTAAGTTCAGTCATGTCCAAAGAAATTAAGAATGAAGGACTGTGATTCTCTCCCATGCCAGCCACGTCTTCCTCCTTGCCACAGGTATTTAAAATATACATCAAAGGTTGTGAGAAGTTTACATTCCAGTTGCTTAAAGACAGGCAGCAGTAAAAAGGTTGATGTTAAGGCAGCGTTTTCTCTTCACATTACCTAAACGGAAGAGACTGTAGACAAATTTGTCACTTAGGAAAGAACAGCAACGTAGCTTCATGAAATTTCATCTTATGTGGAACATTCAGACTAGTGAATTAGCATGTAGGTCACTAGATGCTGGATTTGTTTTCTTTTGACATCAAGGAAGATGTAGAACATGGCACCTAATACACAGAGTGCTTTGAGGTGACTTGTTTTCTTCGTGACGGTTTTACTCTAAAATAATACAGGTCTGCTTTCCAAATGTTCCCTTTCCAAATGGAGAGGGCTTACGTTATTCGATTTCTACAAAGCTGGGAAGGAGTGACAAAAAACTTTGTCACCTCTTCTGAGTAGGGAGCCCCTAGGACAAGCTTTTGCCTCTTTCCTCTCCAAAATTCTGCCTTTGCAGAGGACAGGGTTGGACTAGATCAGTTCTCAACCAGTGACCCCAGAACCTCCACAGCCGTGTCGTCAAAGTGATGTCATTTTACGACATTCATAGTTGCCAAGAATAAGGATAATACTATTAGGATAATGTCTGTTAAGTGAAAATTTTGAGCTGAATGGATATCACAATGAGTAAGAAGGAAGTAGCATATTTATGGCATATGGTGGATTTTAAAATGCTATCACTGTCCTTAATTTCTTTTCTCATGCAAAAAACGATTAAAAAATTTTTCGAATGATAGTATCTTAATCGCAATATTAATTGCTAGTTTAATCTCTTTGAGTATAACTAATCTGATATGATAAAACTCTTATAATTTTTTAAAAATCGAAGCTATAGAAGCAAAATGGGCATCATCTAATGTTATCACAAATTATGTTTTCTGGTGAATTCCTTTAGTTTAGAATATGTCAATTTAGTTTAGAATATGTCGATGACCTCCTGAAACTGCTCTTTGAACGAATATCAATGATCAGGAAAACAGTTGTAATTTCCAGTGAAAAAGAATAATTATTTACCTAGGAGACCATTCCACATAGATATCGATCTATTTTAACGTTCACTTATAAGCGATTAAATCCTCACCATCGATAGAAAAGCTATGCGAACGCTCAGATGAACCAGTCGGATACTTGTCAAGAGTATTCTTACCCCCCCGTCATTATATTTGTATGCTACAGACTTATCTGTGAATATTATACTCTATGAAGTAGATATAGGTTCACTTAGCCATCATTAGAAAGGGGAAATCTTTCTATTGAGTTTAAGTAGACATCGAGTATTTTGAAAGTAGAAGTGCTTATCACGGGACCAAGGTCTCCTGTTAACGAATAGGACATATTAATGTTACATTTTAAAAATGTCAGATTCAAGTAAATGATTCTGTAAAAATAAGAGTCGATATTGTTATGTGATTCTCACCTTGCGAAGTAACGCGTTAAGCTCTGTGTTCTCTTTTGTTCTTAATGGCTAGTTAAATGGGACCATTTCGGATAAAATAAATATTTTTTGCTTTGCTTATTTCCAGAAACTGTTGAATGGGGACTGAATAATTGAGTTCGGTTTTGTTACGCAGCAGTAACTCGCACAGTATTTCTGTGGGGTCGGGTTAAATGAGTATAAATCAGCTTAAATCAGCCGATATTGATTTGGTGCCATTTCACAGTTTACATGTGGGGGGGGCATATAAATTGAGTGTTCATCGACTAATTTCTTGATAGTAAAAAAGAAATCCATTGCTAAATCAAACCTTTTCTGAAGAGAATTGGCATGTATATTTTTATGAACTCTAAACATGAACATATCTTTAAATATATAATGGGAATTAATGGTGTGTAAAGCGAATATTTCATTGGCTATACGTTTTATTTTTTTTACTTGCCTAAATATTTTTATGTTTTTTAAAATAATTTTTTATTTTTCAATTACCGTTGATAGTGCACTTCACTTTTAAGAATTGAATCAAATAACTTTAAAAAAATCAAGCAAAAGAAAAATTGCAGGGAGGCGAGGGCTCACAGCTTAGAAGATGCTTTAGAACTGAATCTAGCAGCTCCTGGACATCCATTATTTCCTTCGCTCAGAGCTGTATTTCATGCGGATGATGTGCATAGATGGTGTCCTAAAGGACATCTGTCAGCCCAAACACTAAGAGTCCAGGATAAACATACTTGGTGCTTGGGGCAGAAGCAGCTACGCAGGGCGTCGGCAGGCTTTTATTAATGAGCTCACCACTATTCGATTTGATCATGTCGTTCATTCTCCTGCTTGAAATGCTCCATTTGTGTCTTCAGAGTCTTTGGGATACTATAAATTCCTCAGTGTTGTAGATAAAGTGATTTATGATTCGTCCCTGTTACTTCTCTGGCCTTATCTCCCTCCCCAGCCTCACTCTGAAGGCTACGCTGTGGCCATACTCAACCAAAGCCACGTGTTTTTCGCAGCTGAGTCTTCTGTGCATGAAGAATCATCGCCGTGAAGGCGATGAGCGTGCGTATGGGCACGTGGGGCACACTGGTACACCCACACAAGCACGTACGCCATAGGCGTGTGTACACACACAAACACACATCTATACACTCTTCTGTGTCATTTGAGAGCTTAATTTCTTCTATAACGCACCACGAACTGGCATAGTTTCTCAGCGATCTGTCCTGAGCCCTTTCATTTCGTATTTTTCTTGTAGGACTATATCATGTATTTTAGCTATATTTTTTGTAATCCCAAACATATTTCAGGGTAGTGTGGTATGTATGTGTCCCTACAACTTAAAACCCAGGCAGGGTCGTCTCGCATGCCTGTGAGAGACTCTAATTAGGAAGCCATTGCTGGGCTGTCAGAAGTTTTAGTCATCGATATCCGTGTCGGAATCCTTACGAGTTAACATAAGGGAAATGAGAAATATTTTCAAGACATGTGGTTGGCAAGAAAGTGCTGTTCGGTTATTTCCGCTCTAGCATAATTAGCTCGTGAGAATGTGGTGAACGCAGGGGTCTCACCCTTCAGGGAAGGGGAGCCTCGGGACTGGAGATCTGACGACTTGGTCATCTGAGTCCACAAAGGTCGTTAGCTGAACCTACCCTTGGAACATTCTCGCATTTTTGTTGTAAAAATGAGCCTTCTGTTCAATGAGTTAGGCACAGATAGACGGAGGACAGGAGCTTTTTGATCTTACGGAACAGAGATGAATTAATAAGCGTTCTATTTGACAGAATTTTGTCTAAGGCTTGCACTGTATTCTGTTTGGCAGCAAGTTAGGGATGGGGGTCAGGCTGCAGCCTCAAATTTTCTTTTTAGAGGTTATAGATATGTATCAAAAAGAACCTGGTAATTACAACCAAATTGTCTTAGGCCAGTTTCTACAGTGTTAATTACCTCCTTCACATCCTCCAACTGTTTCTGCGACATTTCCTCTTAGAGTCCTCAAACTAAATATGCCCCAAAGCAAGTGTACGCTGTTTCTTCCTTAAATTTTCCATGTTTATGAAGTAGCAAACGCTGTCTTTTCTTTGGGACAATCCCAAGAGAAATGGAAATCATTCTTAACACCCGTTCTGTCACACAAAGCAGTCAACAAACTCCATGGATTTTACTTCCTAAATATCTTGCGAATCCACCCATTTCTGTCCCTTTCAGCCATCAGCTCGCTTACCTACACTGTCATGACCTCTTTACAGTGACAGCCCTGTAACTGGTTTACTATGTTCCTTCCCTCTGGCTCTATTCCAAGCCTTTCATCTCACGGCCACCAAAGCGACCTTTGCAAAATAGAAACATGATTCGTCCCCACCTGCTTGAAGACGTCCTGCGCGCATATCTTGGGGTGAATACAAAAGCTCTTGGCTAAGTTCTAAACTTCCTGTGCGATCAGAATTCTCCATCCTTTCCATTCTCATCTTACATCCTTGATTTTTTCCTCTGCTCAGAAGTCCAATCCCTCCCCCGCCCAACACACACACACACACACACACACACACACACACACACACACACATCCTCCATCACACTAACCTCCCCGCTTCCCACAATGCACTACCTTCTCTGCAGAACGACGTCTGACATCCTCTTTATGTTAATGTAAATGTCACTTTCTCTTTGAAGCTTGACCCACATGGTTCTCTTACAACAGGAAACCATGACACTAGGGGACTCTCCTTTGTAAATTTATGTATATTTCCGTTAGTCATCATTTTCTATCTCTTCTACTAGACCTTTAGTCCCATCAAGGAAGCCCTCATGCCAGTTTCTCTTTATGCCATTGCTCTCCTAGTGCCTAGTACTGTCCTTGACACTTAGTAGCACTCGATAAATAGGTTAGCAAATAAATGGAAAACTTTTTCAAGTGCCGATGATCTAAAACAGAGCAAAACTACAATAGTAAGTACGTTATTGAAGCTTCAGGAGAGAAAAATTCCGAAAGTTTTCTAGGAGGTAGTAGTAAATAAAAAAAATTTTTAATTAATAGAAATATAAGGTAAGTACCACATTGTTTATTTACTGACTTACATTTTATTTTAAAAATATAAAAATAATTATAATACTTTCTGTTGGTGATATGAGTCCCCATTTTTCCCAGTAACTGTTTAATTTCTGAATATTGGAGGTTCCTCAAGTGAGAGTTTCAAGAATATGACCTGATTCTTGACTACACCACGTTATGACCTTTGATCGTTATGATTTTGTCTCCTTAATCTATTTTAATCATTTCTTACCTTACCGCCGTTATTTATTTACCTTTTTCCCCAATTCACATTTGAAAACACATTTTACATTGAGACACGGTACACATTTCTTAATCAGTGATTATGGGTGATTATAAATACATGCTCGGTGTAGCATGTAAGCTGAGGAATGCGAACAGAACAAAACACCACATAATTATAAGCTTCCTTCTTCCCACCAGGAACAACAATGAAAATTCTGCTTCCCCCTGTGTACTAGTTAGGATAGTGATGGGCCAAAGGCTGATGAGTCCATGAGAAATTTACCAAGACCCTTCAGCAGATGTTTTTTGTTTAAATCATTAATGGCGAAAGGACACGAAATGTAATAAACTAACGTAATTTTGTTAAAAGAAATGCATACCTTAGGACTGCCGAGGAACAATGTGGGATCCTATAATTCCCTTAATTGAAGCATTTAAGATGAGAAAGAATATTTACCACCCTATTGATACTGCTGTAATCTTAGATAATTTCTATCACTTACCCGGGTGATCTTTTTTCACTAGTGAAAAGAACATAAAAGAGTAAAAGGATAAAAAACTAGATTTAAAAATACATAAATTAAGATGTCAGCTCTTCTAAATGGAGGAACATTATATTAAAATGACACTTAAGAAACGAATTTCACTTTATAACAGTCTTTTTGTTTTTGAGGGTGATTCAAAATTAAATGCTTGGTATGCTATATATCATGCCTCCATGGATATAGTGCAAAATGGGGCCTGATGCTTTTTAAATTAATGTGGTTATGAGTTTTGCAGGCATGGGAATGGTTTAACTAAAATTATCTTGAGTGAGATACAATTTGGAGTCCTCCTTTCCATATGGCATGCACAATTTGGTGATCCACATTTCAAATAATTGCAGTGCTTATAAAAAAAAAGTGTTCTCTTCTCTTAGCTTCTTTATGAGCAGAGAGAGGAAGCTGCTTCTGTCATTACCCAGCAAGCAGTATGGCTGCTGTGGGCCTGTGACTGTACTTTGTTAACATGCTCAGGTTCAGATTTGTAGAAGTCAGTGAAGACCAAGGAATGATGAGTAAGGCGTAATGATTCTTATGGATCTCTGGATGGAATAGTAGCTCTTTCCAAAATGCAAATATCTGGGTTTTTAAGCAGTATTGAGATTAAAGGTAGAGATAGAACACTTTTAAACTGTGACATTTAAAAAATTATATCTTTTCATCTTCATTAAAAAAATAAAACTTCAGGGCCCAACAGTTATACTATTAAATTCCTTCAAGAAACAGTTAATTCAGGGCATGCACAAAGGTAAAATATTATCCATGTCATTTAATGATTAAGCTAAACTGGGATTCTAGTACACTCAAGGAAAGCACAAGGTATGAGTTAACATTCTTATAATTCAGTTCATAAAACCTTAATCCTCTGAGATACTCTCTCAAAACTAAGAAGTTAGCAGATTCGTTTGGTTAACCCTATAAACGTTTCATTCTCTGAGCTGTAACAAACATTAACTCATTAAAAGGATCGGAAAAGTCTTTTGCTGAATAAAATATGCTTAACCCAGAGCTGCCAGATGTGTCTGACTACAGAGCCTTGTGTCTGGTTAACGTGTGCCAAACTGGCTTTTCAAGGAACATAGAGTGAGATACGGAACTATGGACCAAGATCCCTTTCCAAAGATGGATATGAAAACCCTAGAGTAATAAATTGCCAACTGAAATCAAAAGTGTATTTTCATTAAAAACAAAACAAATATCAAACAACAAAAGGATACTTTACTAAATATTAATTACCTCAAGAATAGATAGGAGTGGAATGGACAGAAACAATTTCTCATTTAAATCTTTGTTATTTGTCTTATAACAAGTGCATATTACTATTTTTTTTTTAGAATTGATAATATTAGAACTGTAACAAAATTACCAAGTAGGGTTTACCTAGAAAGTACGAGAATGGTTTATTATAAGTTTAAGTATAGTAATAAAACATACTATCACCTGGATTGGACATGCTTGCCTTACAGGAATGATACTCGACATATCCAAAAATGAAATGATTCTTACCCTTCTCCACCCGCAAAATTTTCCTAATATTCCCTACTTCATGTCGTTATTATCACTGCCTTTAGCCCCTGATCTCTATAGGTCATATTAGAAGATCAACAAATCCTGGCTGAAAACCACATAAAATATTGGGCCCGTGACTTGAGCTGGCCCGGTATCTTCCTCTCGAGAGCTTACCAATGAACTGTACCATACAGTTCCTAAAGGGTTTTTATTCCATGGCAGCATCTTAAAAACACATTGTCCCGAAGGGTATTCACGTAAAAGTAAATTACTTTAAGACAGAAATGGCTTCGTGAAGCAGTTTTGAAAGTCCAGATTAAGCTCAACGTTGCGAATATCGACCACAATTATAGAAAAACATAATATGTTCATGGCAGCAATTCCCTGCTTCCCAAAATGCATCAAATTTCCAGAAGATAGTTATGTTTAATCATAAAATAGGAAACCCACAAGTTACATAAAATTACTTACCTATTTAAACGATAACAGTGAAGTGTGAGTGTATGTGTAAAAACATATAAAAAGAAAAATCTATTGGGATTTTCCCCTAAATATTACTATTTTAACACTTAAATCTTAAAATATTACCATATAAAGATATTCTTAGTAGTTACCTCGGTTAGTGAACTACATACATATATGCGTATATGATCTACATACATGCAGCCTTTTCTATAATTACAAAGGAGATCGCTTCAGTCGAGCAATCTCAGTGATAAGTAGTTCTTTTTAAAACTCGTCACTGGCCTAATATTGACATTTTGGCCCAGAAATAGTGCCTAATCTTTTTTTTTTTCTCCTGACTGCGCTACCAAGAATTAACTGTCAGTTTCCGTAAATGACAGCGGTGACCCTCCAAAGGTCAGCTCGTGTCAGCAGGACAGCTCTTGTGAACAGTTAAAGATTGCGGGTTTACACTGCAAATTGCCCAACCCTTCTCCTCCGAGGCCTTCCTGCTTGCCCATTCCCACTCGTCAACAGTTGAGAGTTGCAAGCTTGGAAAAGAGAATGGACGAGCTAACAGCTCCTCGTTAATCCGGGGGTGACTACTTATCTGCTGCTGGAAAAGGGTTAGCAAATCCACAGCAAATAGGGACAGCTGTTTCCTGAATCTACTCTTTCCACGGCCCTGACTCTGTTACTAATAGCACATTTATTTATTTTCTTTTTGTCAAGTTGAAAACAAAGGCTTTGTGATATTTTTGCGTAGATGTTTGATCCTTATATCTGACTCATTTTTGTGCTTCTTTTATGTATTTCTTTTATGCTGGGGTTGGAATTTAAATAACAAAATTACTACTGAATTCGAGGAGTGTTATGTGTCAGGCATTTCTCTGAGCACGAGCACATTTAATCCTCATAATCACCAAATGAGGAAGTTAATATATTTAATTTTTGGGTAAGGAGCAGGTGATCTGAAAATTTTATGTAATTTACCTAATTTAGCATTAATTGAGTTATAAGTTAAATGTTTGATTATTAATTTATGGTATTATTAGTAATAGTAGCGTAAATTTGAGGTCAAAATCGTTCACTTTAGTTTTCAGAAATTTCTTTTTGTGTAGTGTCATATTCATATCTGCATCTCTAACATACAGCACAAGGCTTGCCCCCAGTAAACCATCGGTAAATGTATTTGTATGAATAAATGTGATATACTTTTATAATATTAGGTTACCTATTTTCCATTATGGTATATTTAAGTAAAATTTTATAGCACTTATTAGTTTTATATCAAATATTTTTCTTATTTAAAATTTCCAGATATTTTTTACAATAGAGAAATTGTAAGAAAATTATATATACTTGCAACTTTCCACTTCAAAGCCAATTACTACAAATGAATCTGAATAACTTTCATGCCTATTAACTAAATGAAAAGTTAAAACATGGTATGATATTAAGTTCATTTTTTCTATATTAAATTTCAGCAAATTATTTAATTTCGAATGTTTAGGCAGGGGATACAGAATAATAAACAAAAATTTTGTTACAATTAGGTATCCACTAACATCAAGCATTTTAAGAAGCTTTTTTAAAAAACAATATTACTAATTGTCCAGTCACAAAACATTAAATTTGATTAGAAAATTTAAAGATAGCAGAATGTTTACTAATATCCACTAGATGTGATTATTTATTTTTAAATTCTACATCATTAAATTCTTTGCTACTTTCAATTCAGGATAAAATTTAAATAGTTCAACTTGGTCTTTGAAAACTACATCCTTTTTACGACAAGACAGAAGAGGGCTTTATGGTAATGAACGAGCTGCATTTGAGCACGTTCTTGGATTCGGTTTCTCAAAAAATCTGTGCCCATCATTAAAATCATTTCTGGGTACAGACGAAAAATAATAATTAATGGAAATCCATCAATTGTGATCAGAGAGAAGAGGCAGTTTTAATAATGGCTCCCAGGACAGCTGTGGATGAAGATAACAATCTATATTAAAGTGGATTGTAATCACTGAATAGCTTCGAATCTTTATATAGCAGGTGATAGCATTCACGGTTCTTGGGAAAATAGCTAACGGATAAGTAAAATATTAATGTTTATGCATGATGGAAATCAAAGGTATTCCAATGAGGAGACTGTCTTAGCCTCAAGAATTCTGTAAGTAGCAATAAACTCTGTGTACTTCTCTATCTTAAAGATATTCTTTTTACTTCAAAATAATCCTATATTTAGTTAATATAGAAAAAAACCTTAAAAATTGTATTTTCCTAAGGGGAAAAAAACTGCACCATATAAGATCCCAACTATTAAATGGCCTTATGAAATGTGCTTTGGCTTTCAAATGAGTAATGTTGAAACATAATGTGCCCGGTTTGAAAGTCTAAATCTGCCTGCTCATGTGTGTCCTTAGCATTTGTGGGATTCAGCACCTGGAGCGGATAGGGAAGAAGCTGAATCTGTTCGACTCCCTTTATTTCTGCATCGTGACATTCTCTACCGTGGGCTTCGGAGATGTCACTCCTGAGACATGGTCCTCCAAGCTCTTCGTGGTGGCTATGATCTGTGTCGCTCTTGTGGTCCTACCCATCCAGGTAAACGGTCATGTTAAATTTTACAGCAATGTGTCGAGTCTTATAAAATCAACTTTTGCATGTTTAATAGAAATGCAGGGTGGCTTATTAATTCAATATATTAACACGGGCTATTATTATAGCTAGCCAGTTAATTAAAATTGTCTCAGAAATGCCTTTTTACATTATATTAGACACTGAGGGGTTCTTCCTCCTTTGCTCAGGACCGATAGGTTACATTTTTCATTACAGTTTTTCAAGATGTATATTTAAATATTGAATGTTTAACTATAATAATGAGGTCATAGGATAATATGGTTTTTAATTATAGATAGATAGATTAAGGAAATAAACTCAAGGACTGATCTCTCTTGATTCCTGAAATAATCTAAAAACCAAACACTGTAATGAATAAAAACTGATTGCATATTTTGATCAACTGAAATAAAATCGGAAGATGATATATAACTATCACGCAGCATTTTGGGGAGCGGAGAGGTGATTGCAAAGGAACAGAGATGTAAATGAGATTAAAGATAGAGGCGATCTCCAGCTCTCTCCCACAGTGAGCTTTGCGTGTCCTTGGGTAGATGGGCTAGCGACACGATACGACACCTACAAATAAAACTTGCATATTCTCTTACATACTTGGCTACACTATCTCTAAATATACTTTACGTAGGTATAAAAAATGATCTTCCCATCATCCGATCGTCTATCAAAGGGCACTTCGGTTGTTTCCATGTCTTGGCCAGTGTGAATAATGCTGCAATAAACATTGGGTGTATATATTTTTACAGATAAATGTTTTCGGTTTTGGGGGGTAGATACCCAGAAGAGAGATTGCTGGTTCATCTGGTAATTCTATTCTCAATTTTTTGAGGAACCTCCATAATGTTTTCCATAGATGTGCTACATATATACAATGGAATATCAAATCGCTCAGCCATAAGATAAAATACTGCCGTTTAGGACAATATGGATGCATCTTGGATCTTGAGATTAGCATGCTGAGTGAAATAAGTCAGACAGAATAAGTTGAGAACCATATGATTTCACTCATGTATGGGATATAAAACTGAAAGTAACAAACGAGAGAGAAAAACTCATAGACATGCAACAGTTTAGTAGTTATCAGAGGGAAAGGGGGTCAAATACATGGTGACAGAAAGAGATTTGACTTTGGGCGGTGAACATACAATACAATATACCTATGACATATTATTGAATCGTACACTTGGAACCTATATAATTTGATTAGCCAATGTCACCCCAGTAAATTTAATAAAAAAGATCTCCCCAGTCCTGTCCAATCATGCCTGTCTTCCTTCCCGACATCTGTCCCCTATACACCCCTCTTCCTTCACACACCAGCTGCCGTACAGCCAGAATGTGGCCCCTGTACTGTTGCAGTGAGGGTGTCTTACTGCGCGAGATACAGGATGAACTTGACGAACATAGAAGACAAGCCAATGAGGCATTTGTCTTTGACCCGCACATGACAAATCACGCTGCACACGCTACTGGACATAAAGCAGAGACACAGACCTCTCAGTGCCCTGATATGATATAATAGGAAAATATATTAATATGTTTCCTTGGAGACCCGAAGCCTCTGGGAGGCATTAGTGACCTCTGTGGCAACCATTTGAAAGCTCCGTTGTTGGAGGGACCGCTAATAATTTACATCTCAATGAGTTCCACCTAAGAAATTGAGTATACCTAATAAACAATAGATGCATTGCATTGATTTTTATTTCCGAGTCCAGTGTTTCTCATTCATATGTGAAAAATGCATTACAGTTTGAACAGCTGGCTTATTTGTGGATGGAGAGACAAAAGTCAGGTGGAAATTACAGTCGGCACAGAGCTCAGACTGAAAAGCATGTGGTTTTGTGTGTCAGCTCACTGAAGATCGACTTACTTATGGACTTTTTAAACGAATTCTATGCTCATCCAAGGCTACAGGTATGCTCACGTTACATGGTGCGTTATGTTCGATCATACCAACTAACGTCTCGTCGAAGTCAATTAGCTGATGGGGCCTCCTGCCTTCTGGAGGACTTTTATTTATATACTCAAATTTAGAACGTGTAAATGAAGAATGACAAATATAACCAGGAACATAGAAAAAAATGCTGACAGAAGACACAGTATTTTAAGTGTCCTTCTGTATCTACATTAAAAGACAGATGGAATTATGCTAATGTTACAAAGAAAGGTTTTCTTTGAATTAAAAGAATCCCTGGGGTAATACATAAATGATATTTTTATGAAACGGTGAAATTGAACATGAAATATCATAAAACAATGAAAAAATTATTTCGATATCATCTGTCCCCTTGAATCTTTCACTTTTACCCAGTATTGCTGATAGAGAGCCTGGAAGTTATTGTCCTTCTGTTTCCTGGAGTGTAACTAGGTCCTATTTATAGTAGAAACTAATGACCACAAATTGGACAATACCTAGCTGGATGAAGAACACAAATTCAGAAAAAAACATCTTCATCTGCCTATTTTGAGAAAACGTTCAAAAACTTCTAATACTTGCCACAATAGCGGGCCAACGCACACTTGGACAATCTTCGCTGCCTGAGGCGCTCAGTTCTGCCCAAACAGCAAAGAGCTACCTGAATGTCTTGTGTTTCCTAAATAAATTTGTGTTGAAAGAATAGAGAAGATAATACTGAGTATATCTAACTATCCGTATCTGAAATAGATTTTTTTCATGAATACTTGGGAGAACTTTTTAAATACTATTTTTTACATGTAAAAAAAAAAAACTAATTTATAAGTGATATTTAAATTATACAATATATTCTGTTTTCATGTAAATTAATTTGCATTTTTTGGAGAAACTATTTGTTTTATTTTACTATACATAATAAATAATTTCAGGATTGCTCATTATGAAGAAAATCTATTTGGGGAAAAGTTCGATTCCTAGTAATTTATCGATATCGATTAATATCAACATGGAGAATTCTTAAAACTCTAAAAATTCCCACTAGATATATTTCAGTGATAAAATGATGAATGTGTACTAGAGAATTTTAATCTATATAGATCGGTTGCTTTATACCATTTCATTGCCATTTATACCATTTTATACCACTAACATTACCTTCATATTTTCTCTAAAGGACCATTATTTTGAAATAGGTTTATCTCAAACTCTTTATTTTGTCAGTATTATCAATATTTTTATGAGTGGTTCCGAAAAGTCTCAACATCTCAGTTCATGATATCACCAAATGATATAAAACCCCATCACTGTTTCTATTTATAAAGTAATGGTTTGAAGTATGAAATGATACTTAAGCACTTCTGCCTACCATGCAAAAAATAAATATATATATATATATTAGAATCAGCCTAGAACTGAAAACTTTATAAGCTGGAAATATGTGGTGAGCATAAGCACTGATCACCTTCTCTTCATGGTACTAATAAAATTAAAATAGGTCAGGATGAATGTATTGATTTACGAGATTTTTATACGTCTCAGTTATGTTTATTACAGTGTTGTGTTATTTCAATATATGCTCAGGTTTTAAATGCAAACTTTTATTCCTTAGCAAGAGCTCGTTTCTATTTTAGCGTATTTCAGAACGTTCTTAGATATTCCATTGACCTGTGTGGCATAAGAGAACATTGCTGTTTCGACCCCGTTGCCCTCTCTGTTTTGAACAGGATTATTACGTGGTGATTCTGTGCCCCACCGAAATGGATGTGCAGGTTAGAAGGGTACTACAGATCCCCATGTGGTCACAGAGGGTCATCTATCTTCAAGGCTCAGCCCTCAAAGATCAAGACCTGCTGAGAGCAAAGTAGGTCCCCCCAGCATCATCCTCCATCTTGTAGAGCCTGATATCATTTCTCTCCTCCAGATTCTAGAAACATTCAGTGTTGCAGAATATGTTTGAGTATTTTTCAATGCAGAGTTTTGCCTTAGTCCCAGTGCTGGTCAAATTGAAAAGTTAAAAGTATAAAATCAGTGTGTCTGCTGCTCTGTCTCACGGTCAGTAGACCGTGTCCACGAGACACAATGGGGACTGTGGCATGGTGTCATCATGTCAAGCTGTCGGGGCGGGCGGGGTCATCCGGACTCGCCCTTAGAGTGGTCTCCAAATCTCTGAACACTAATCTTATTCCACGAATAAAAATCTTGGGCTAAACGTGTAAAATGCCAAAGCAGTTTGAGTTAGGGTTTAAATTCGAAAGAGTTTCTATTACGTACTGGGCGGAGCTGGCTGGTGAAAAAGGCTAATGGGAAAGAAATTGGTTCATTTGAAATGTGGTGTTGGATGGGAGCTGTATGGAGACCCTGGACCACCGGGAAGATGGGCACGTGGTCCCAGAATGAGTTAACCTTGAGACATCACTGGAGGCAAAAGGACAACGCTGAAGCTTGGTCATGTCGTGAGCAAAGAGGATGCTTTGGAAAAGACAAGAGTTCTGGGAAAATGGAAGGCAGCAGGAAAAGAGGAAGAGAGGAAGGCCACCGATGACATGGGCTGACTCCATGAGCGAGGCCACAGGCTGAGTCTATGGGAGCTGAGCAGGGCTGGGCACAGGACACTGGACGTCACTCATTCACAGGGCTCCAGGAGTCATCATCTCTCTCTCTCTGTTCCTGTCTCTGTCTCTGCTCCTTCTCTTCTCTCTCTCTATCTCACACACACACACACACACACACACAGAGCAGATAACACTTGTGTTGCCTGGGGGCTGGAGAAATCAGAAAGGTCACGGTCACAGGTCTTACTTGGTAGCTCTCTTCCTGTTGGGCGTGTGCCAGGCAACCTGGAGTACAGGTGACATGGTCTTAAACACAGGTCAAAGCTCATGCGGGTCATTCCACACAAGCAGTGAGGGCGTGGTTGGGCGGACACGGACACCAGGAAGTCGGGGCTTCTGCAAAACACCACCTGTGGTTTTCGGAAGCCAAACGAGATTCTTAGCAGAAGTGGCTTTGCTTGATGTTTTCTGTCACTCGAAAAGTTTTAAATATATCTCAGATTTATCCTTGAGCTGTACGGATGTATCACAAAGCCAGATCGTACCCACAGGCTGGTTGGTGTGAACAAGCGTTAAGTTCCTACAGCATCTCGTCAATGTTATAATGGCACCGAATGAAATAAAATTATTTAAGGACCTGCTGCATATAAAAAAGTATAGAATCATTAAAGAGAGTAAAATGACTTTTGTTTTACTTGTCATTATAAACCGTTGAGTTCTAGAGCCAATTCAACAACTATTTTGTTCACAGTCAAACACTCATGATCGCCTAGGAACCTAACTTTCATCTCCGCTTAATGGTTCTCAGAGTTTGCATGTACTTTGTGTGCACTGAACTAACACTGAAATTCTATTTTTCAGAAGATACGCAGGTATTTCGGTGTGTGACTATTTTGTTTTTCTCTCTGTGTTTAGGATGGATGATGCGGAGGCCTGTTTTATTCTGAGCAGCCGCTGTGAAGTGGACAGGACATCCTCGGTGAGTCTCTAAAATTTTTTTTCTTTTCACCTTACGAAAAAAAATTTTTTAATTTGATTATTTTTAATCTACCAACGTTAACTATCGGTGACCTTAAAACTGTCCCAAAGAGAAGCAAATATCCCTGTGCTATCTCTGCCACAACATAAGACTCACTGGATCATTCTGTCATGGCGCGAACGATTCTGAGACCCACGGAGCCAATTGAGATTAATAATGAGCCTTTATTAGCCGGTGACTGACTCTCTACCACGCAGGGCTAGAGGGGATCAGCCCCGAGCTTCCAGAGGAGGCAGCTTAGAAAGCCTCCTACTACATCCTTGAATAAGCAGATTACAAGAAGCAGAAGTTAGCCGGTAACGTTTTGTACAAAGATAAATGTATCCGGGGAGCTCAGATCAAACAGGGCCTAGCAGACAGTTTTATCATCTGTACCTTGGAATGTTTCGCTTCTCCTGGGGCTGATGCCTGGAGATGTCACCTCCCTGTGACTGAGTTACTGCTCTTCCTGGGGGCTGGCGCCTGGAGATACCGCCTCCCTGAAACTGGAGGATTTCCACTTGTACAGTTCACACTGTCAACAAAAGCGCTTTTGAGGTACTTTCTACTAACCTTTGGGTTTTCTGAGGACAAAAGGAAATGAGTCACATGCAGACAAACGAGACCATTTTTATTGTATATATCGCATGCTGTGCAACTTTGTTCAAACGGTCTCCATTTCCTCGCCTCAAAAGCAAGGCAGAGGGACCGGGCAGTCCTCATCAGAATGGGCCGGAGGATTTCTAAAAATCAGGCATTTGTTAAAATTCTAGTCAGGGTATATGGGGCGGGGTTTGGAAATGTGTGTATTTTCAAAAGCTCCCCAGGCGATTTGGAAGCACGGTCCAGTTTGGTAACCTTTGGCACAGGTGTCTCTAGGATATATTTTTTTAGGTCTAAATGTCTCTAAATGCATAATTAGATTAAATGGCAATTTACCACACTAACTTCTATTTTTTTTTTAATGTATTTTAATTCTATAAAGAAGAAGTGCCTTATTATTTCTGTTGAGTAGGGACTATGAACGCCCGTGTTTCTAGCCACATCTGGCGCACAGACAGGAACTCTGGTGGCTTTAGTACTGACTGGAGATAAGGCCAGGTGTGCACAGGTCCCTCAGGATCATGGTTTACTCTTTCCAGAGCATTGATTAGGCACCTTCTGTTACCTTAATCTAGGGCCGTAAGGCCGAGAGTGGCAGGCTCTATGTCGCCCTTGCTCTAATTCATCCGAATGTCTTACTCAGACCTCTGATACTATAGTTATTTACCTTATGTAATTGTCCATTTTACCCCGCCCTCCAAGGAGTAACTGTGTCCTAAAACACTCGCAGCCCTCCAGGACCTGTAAGATTCTGAGTTACAAAGTAAGCGTTAAGATATAAGTGTATAATATCTTTAACGTGAATTTGGGAGCTTCCCAAATTCCATCTCCTCCTGACACGACGAAATTGACCGGATGTTAATAAAAAGATTTCGCTCGCAGGAGATAGGAGATGGTAGACGAGACAGCGCTAGTGCCGGTGAGGAAGCAGAAAGAAGATGGATGCTTGATGACTGAGCTAACGGACAGAGGAAATGAGGATTTTAGTGGAAAGAGGAAACGAATCGGAAAGGTCTGCTTTTTGCAAATGAACCTCAAAAGTCTCAGGAAAATAGAGACACCGGATGCCTCTGCGAGTAGGGTTACTGTCAGACCAAACACGAACAGGGATTCGAAGTCTAGAAGAGAAGCACTTCGAGTCTTTGAGCCCCTCCGCAAGCCCACTGCCGGCCACTTCCCCCTCCCTAGGGAAAGGTTTACTGTCTGCAGAACTTGACCCGAGAATACCTTTCACTCAGAACAAGCAGATGCAATTGAGACTCTGTGGAAAATCAAGAATTAAAGAGCAACCTGCGTCACTGAATGTGAGATGGTGCCCCGAAATGACTCAGAGCCCTAGCAGCCAAGTCCACACCTCCACTGGCACAAGAATGAAGGCACTTTCTCTGGGAAAATGGCCCACTGAATTACAACATCACACACACACACACACACACACACACACACACACACACACAGAGGAGGGCGGAAGGGAGGGAGGCAGAAGACAGATATAAAGTCTGGAATTCCCAACTCAATGCCCCTAATTGCTCACCCTACGGTAAAGTCCATGGGAAATAAGCTGCCTGTGCTCACTAGGTCCTCAAACACCTTTTGAGCAGGTCATTCCCACGTATGTTCAGACACAGGGATCACTAGACAGTTAAGAAAATTCCTAACAAGAAAAGGCACGAATGAACAAACGAACAAAAAGCAGACAGGAAAGAGGAACTCAGAGGAGACATAAACAAAACCCTTCAATTCTGGCAACTGTCAGAGGTTGGGGCGTCTTGGACAGAGGGCCAAGGAGGAGGACCCAGGTCTGGTAATTGGATGGGCTTTTAGGTCTTGACAGACAGAAAGGTAAAGAAGAAAAACCCACGTCCTGAGTGGCACTAAGTGTCCCGTACGTTTGCTCCTGTGGCAAAGCCTGGAGTCTCGACTGTCTTGTTTGCGTGGACAGCGTCTCATAGAGGTCTCTGCAGAGACTTCGAGAGACTTGACTGTAAAATGAACGGCAGACTCTTCCTAGTGTGCTCTGTGTGGACACACGCAGCCTCCCATTTCTCCTGTTTCAACCATCCTTACACATGTGGGCACGGTGATCCAATTCAAGATTTCTTTAGCAAAACAATATGTAGAACCCAGGAAAATGCTAATATATGTGGAGTCTGTGCTAAGCAGCTGCCCACGTCAGCACGTTTTCCCACGTCGCTCCCCCGTGTTAGGACCGGCCTGGCGCTGCTGCTGTCGCAGACGGCACCACGTTAACTCCAGCAGTTCCCAGAACCCTCCTGCCCTCTCCGTGCTTGGCAGAAATCCTATCAGGGTATTAAAGCCAGGAGGGTATTAAATTAAGGAAACTCTGCTCCTTTATTCTGCAAAGATTAACACGTTTTTTGGTTTGTTTGTTTGTTTTGTTGTTTTTTTGTTTTTTTGTTTTTTTTTTTGCAAAAACGCTGTCATTTTGTTTCATTTATATCCTTCTGTAATGTTTCGTATGTTACGTATGAGGGTTTAGTCCTGATGGACCATTTCAGCTGCCTCTCTCCAGCCAAGCTGTTGCCTTGGGGAGGTGGGGGGATGGAAAGCAGAAGTAATTCTTCCTTTATGATTCTCAAGTCCTCCTGCAATTTAATCCTCACATGCACGAAAATGTCTTGAATCTTCCTTTAGAGGACACAAGATAAAGTCTTTAGAATTTTGCTCTTCGTAAGTCAGTATCACTGTCATTTTCACTTGCTGTCAGGAGTGAAGTAAGTGGGTGTCCTGGGAAAGCCAGGAGCCTTGGAATAGTAATGTGTTCTTACCCCACTGGGCTAAGGACTGTCTGGTCCCCACAATTTTAATCGAGCTCACTCACATTAGGCAACTGGGTCCCACAGGAAAATTCTAGGACATTCTTGGGAAATTCCTACTTCATCCTACAAAGTAAGGCAGTCACCCATTCCCAGGCTACACACGCTTCAACATGGGTTGAAAAACCATGTTGAAACCATTATCACATCAAGAAACATGTAGATTCATATTTTACTGACTCGGTTAAGGAGCAAAGTAAAAAGTTTTACTTCGTTTTAAAAAGTGACCAAAAATATAAGGTCAATTACACTGAAACTTCCTTAGAGAAATCTTTGTGAAATAAGATTGGGCAATATTTTGTTTCTCTTCCCTTAATTTTAATTCCAAGGATAAATGTGTAGGATTAATTAATGAAATGTTTATCATTTCTTAAGGAAGAAATAATTTAGACTACATTTTTACATCTTTGATCCTAAACATTTCTAAAAATTATTTTTAATAGACTGATTTATCTTGCAATATTTTCCCGCTATATCTACGCATCCCTGAATCAGGATTATCTGCTATATGGGAAAAATTTTTTAAATCTACAGAAATAAATTTTTGATATTAGGCATACTTCTAAAAAATGTGTCCTAAATGAGGTTCAAAATCATTCTGTTGTTATAAAATTGTTCTTTTATATTATTTTCTTTGACAGTTACACCTTTTGAAAAATGTTGATGGTACATCATTTCTGAAAGATACGTTATTGTCAAGTTTGCAAAATTAAATGAGCTCTTTTGTTATTTTAATAAGTTTCATAACCAGACAGAATACTGCCAACCTTAGCATTAGTTTGTGTACATTTTTGTGATTGGAGGGAGAGAGCGATTGTGAAAAACATCAAAATGAGAAATTAATGGGTATTCAGAAGGATTCTGCTTTGGAAGTAATGATATTTTATAAAAGTAAATGTATTTTTATATTCAATTTTATACTTATTGGAAAATCAAAAAGTAATCATGAATCTGAAATTGGCATAGCACCGTCCTTAGTAATATTTTTCTTTTTTATACTATTTTTAAGAAATCATGTAGTTTCAGTGAGTTTGATAATCCTTTCCGGTGGTTCTATTTCAAGTTAAAAAATGAAGCCCATGATATCTGCTTTTTAGAGAAAATGCTGTAAAACGCATTTAAAATTGTTTTAATATTTTAACACTAATTTTCTAGAAAAAATCTTGCATTTTTCATAGTACTGGATTTGCAGTCTAAGTTGCTACTATTGAAATGCATATTTTAGCTCAATTTGCAAGTCCATTTGATGAAACAATTAAACAAACAAAACAGATTTGACATTCCGTGAGTAGCTTTCAAATGGTCAGACGTGTGTGCCCATTATATCACTTCATGGCCACCGCGGTTATTTCATAGATGAGAACCAAGGCTTCAAGTTGTTAATAAGATTCCCCAGACGGGCAGAGTCTGGGTTCGCCCAGTGGGTTCAACCCCAACACTTTCTCCTTTGTACCCAACTGCTTCCCATGATTATAATAGCTTACCGTTCAAATGGGTCACACATCTTTCAAGAAAAGTGGTACCACTGTTTGAAATTACTATCAGAATAACATATATATGTAGGATTTTAGGTATCAGCTGTCTGTTCTATTACTTCTCATCCTTACTCTATCCCTTAAGAGAATATTTGCTTCAAATCTATTACATATTGCTAATATACTTGGCATTTCTGCTTTGTAAGAAAATGACATGTGTTTCTCTGGTCTTTTGTTTTTTCATTTTTGCGTTTGAAGACTGATACCATTTACTTTTTGTCCCATAACGAAAACTAAGTCTTCTGCCATATCGACTGATTGACTCTAAATATTGAACCCGACACTTCGAATTTTGTGGCTAGGTACAGTGTTCACTGGAAACCCAGTGATCATGTTGGCTACATGTTCTTTTCCATTTCTAGTGCTGCTTCCTGCCTCCTCCAAATTTTCAAAATCAACTGCGTGAGATAGGAATCTCTTACCATTCGTAACATCTTTTTGATAGCTATCTTTGGTACATTTGCTATTTACACTAACTATTCTATCATATGTTGATTTTTGACATTTTTGTGTAAAGTTTACATGTCTTAATTTATTTAGCTTCAAATTTACATGAGGCTAATTGACATAATTCTTTGTATCCTTCTTAGACCTCGTGGAAAAATCCCAAAGCCCCGAAATCAGACCAGTGAAAAACTAAGCAATTACTCAGAGAGAGAGAGAACCCAGAGAGAGAGAGAGAACACACCCAAGATCTGGGCGGTGTGCTCAGTGGCAACATTCCATATATGCAAGAATTTTACGCTAGTTGATGGGTCAGTTTGAACTCGAACCGCCACAAATGGCGGGAGTTGCTATGGGTCACAGGCAGTTCAAACAGGTACTTAGGCAATACATCTGTTATCTAGACAGAACAATCCAAGGGGAGGGTGAGTCTTCAGTTGATCTTGAGACCCCTCTGCCCTTTGGCCTATGCCGGAAGCATGTTTACAGAAGCAGAACAAAGAGCTGATTATAAGGTTAGTCATTTGAGTGGAAAATTCGTCTTCAACCTGAGCATGGTATTTTAGACAAGAAACGTTGTGCGATACTGTAACACTATGTCCACTTTTAACCCTTCATCTATTCCATAATACTCTCGAGTGTTCTGTATGGTCCATGCTCCCATGTACAGCTGAAGACGCGATTATGAACATAGGACACAACTCTGTTCTCATGGAGCTGACCAACGATTAGTGTTTGTGTATCTAAACACATCTAAATATAGAAAAGGCGCAATAAAAATGCGGTCTATTTTTTCAATGGTACAGCTGTGTAGGGTGTTGGCCATGAATGAAACTTGCAGGACCGAAGCTTGTCTGAGTGGGTCAGTGGGTCAGTGAGTCAGGGCGAGCGATGTGAAGGCCACGGACATGACTGTGCGTGACTGTGGTCTCTACGCTGTACACTCAGGCTACGCTAGATTTGTTAAAAATGTTTTTCTTTCTTCAATAATAAATTAAACCTCGGCTCACTATAACTTTTTTACTTTATAAACTTTTTAATTTAAAAAGTTTTTTTTGACTCTTATAAGAACATGTAGCTTAAAACACAAACAGGTGGCACAGTTGTATAAAAACATTTTCTTTTTTTATATCCTTATTCTATAAACTTTTTTCTATTTTTAAATTTTTTATTTTTACTATTTACTGTTTAAATGTTTGGTTAAAAACTAAGACACACATACAGTAGAAAGGCCTGCACAGGGGTGGGGGGGCATCAGTACTTCACCTCCACATCTTGTCCCACTGGAAGGTCTCTGGGGCGACAACATGCATGCAGCTGTCATCTCTTGAGACAACACTGCCTTCTGCTTCTGGAACACCTCCCGAAGGTCCCGTCTGAGACTCTACTTGAGGAAGTGTCACTCTTTTCAGAAGTAAGCCCTTGGTGGTTTACTTGGTTTGTCTCTTTCTTTTTAAAAAAAAAAAATCATAGATCTGTTTGTAAGAAGATAACGCACCATAAACATCTCTATTAACGAAAAACTTTCGGTGTTGGGGTCCACGTTTTCAAACGTTGTAAGGAGTTAGTTGAGGTCTGCAGAAGCTTCTGCTCAGCCCTTCACGTGAATGTTTTGGGGGGTCTTCTTTTCCTTCTCCTGCAATTTCCTTTCCCTTGCCTCTTCTTCAGCTGTGTGTTCCAGTCCTAACAACTCCCCATCAGTCGGTTCCTCGGGAACCCTCTCTAGAAGCTCCTCGATGTCTCTCTTATCCAGCCCAGGAGAAGTCGTTTGCCATCCCCGCCACGGCCTTGGTGATTTTTGCAGCCTCTGCACTAGGATGTTATGATGGCTACAACGTCTCTAGATGACAGGGATTTTTCAGCTGCATCATAATCTATGGACCACCACTGTATTTGCAGTCTGTCGTTGACCAAACCGTCAACGATGCCGTTATACAGCACGTGACTGTCTTGGACACTTTCCAACTTGTTTCATGGTGTTTTGATTTGTATCATTTCAGGACCACCAGACAATTCTGAGAGCGTGGGCTGTGAAAGATTTTGCTCCCAATTGCCCTTTGTATGTCCAGATATTGAAGCCTGAAAATAAATTCCATATCAAATTTGCTGGTAAGTTCGATCTCGAATGAGATCCTTTGAACTTTCTCAAACTCCCATTGTGGTTATAAGAGCTGTGTCTCTGAAGTTAGTGGCAACTGATTATGTTCATGTTTCTAAAGAACAGATGAGTTTTCCTGTTCATTATCTACTTATTATGAGAGAAATTCGTTCACATTAAAATGTGACAAGACCATGTTTTGGGGTGAATCTTTACTTTTTATATAATTTGGTGATTTTAGCAACTGAAGTTACTGGATACCTTTTTTAGCCCAAATAGATTTGCAGTAAGAGTTTTGTGAACAATATAGACACAGGTTGCAAATGTTGGATCTATGAATTTATACTTAACATTCACACACCAATAGATAATACTTTGTTATAGATTATTTAATACACATATAAATTTACCACACAGTAGAGTAATATATTAAAGTATATTTCAATAGATTTAATTTGGGAGTAGAGTTTGAAAACAATTCTAGAGAAAGATACATGTGAGTTTTTTATGATGGCACTGCTTTTGAAATAATTATTTACATCAGATTATATTTCAGACTATTCAGAACTTGAACAGTAAAATGATACTTTTTTTTTCTTGAATGCTTCTGTAGGAACTAATTTTGATCCAGGCAGTAATTTATATATTTTTGTTCTAAAATACAACAACCTTGTGTTTTTGTATTTCACCTGAATAGTCTAAAGCTTCAAGTCATTAAAATGCAAATCATTTTAATTATGTGTTAGCGAAATGTATTTCCTTCAGAAGCTGTGTTCACATATCTTAAACTGCTTACCTTAAATGATATTTAAATGAAAATTATAAACACTAAGACGTTTTTAAATAATAAGAAAATCATGACATTATTGCTCTTCAGTTTGCTGTCTTTCATCTTTTGTGACTAAAGACATCATTTAAAAAAAAAAAAACCGTCTAGCATACAAGTTAAAGCAATGGCTCTTAACTTCCGCTGCATTTTAATATCTCTTTAGAAGGTTTTCCTTTTAAAGCACTAATTTAGGAAATTCTGATTTAAACGGTTGGAGCTGGTGTCACAGTTTCTTCAAGCTTGTTTCCCAAACTGAAAATTAAAAACAATAGCACCTACTTCATAGAGGATTTTGTGACATTAAAGTAGTCCATCTACGGCCTCTTATACATAAAATTAGCATTCGGGAAATGCCACTTTTTAAATCTAAAAGCCCTTTGTAACGAAGTTACCTTATTTTTATTATTATTTGGCAATAGAAATGTTTCTGCAAAATTCTAATCCTACCTGATAAGGCCTTGCTATGAGAAGATTTTTAGGAAGGCAGTAATGACATAGCACTAGGCCAAGTCCGAAAAATATGAATTTAAATTTGACTGCCACCACTTAGGATTTAGCTAGCCAAATTAGTATTCTGAGCCCTATTATCCTCTCCTGTTAAATGGCCTTGTGTGTGTGTGTGTGTGTGTGTGTGTGTGTGTGTGTGTGATGTCTCTTTCGTTAGCATTAGTGTTAAGGATTAAATAACGTCTGAAACATATTAGGTGTTCAATAGATAGATACTGAATGTGGATCTTAAAATAATATGTAGTTTGGGAAGACAATTTGTAATTCTGAATGCGCTGTAACTAAAATTCCAAACAGACTTCAGTTCTTTCTCCTTTAGCGAGCCATCGATATGCTCACGATAGATCAAATGCAGTCAAATAGTCTACTTTTACAAACAAAAAAAACTACAAAGACTTTGTACTGATTCTTTCTTATGTTCTTATTTTGCTGTTATTTTGATAAACTCATTGAAATGAATAGAATATTTAAAAATTCTATCCCAATAGTTTATGTCCATATTTCTCATTAATGGCATCCACTGAAATTTCTTTTAATAAAGTCTATTCTTTTATGGCTGAGATGACAACATCTCAAAGGAGCTCTTTTTCTATTATGGAAAGATGAAAGCACCCTAGTTTCATTAAAATGCCATAAAAACAGTTTGGTGTATGAGACTCTCAAACCAACATAATATATTTACATCTCAACATGAGGTTAAAAAGATTACAGACTTAACCTTTCCAAGGGCAGTGAGCGTATCAAGCTGTCACTTAGTCTGCGTGGCGGATTGCTAACATAATGGCCTCCAGTGAACCATGCTCCCTGTGTCTGTGTCCCACTGCTGTGTGACACTGCAGCTTATGCCGCGAGGAGGCCAAATTCCGCCCCTTGAATATGGGATGTCTTGTGACTGGCTTTGACCCATTGAGTGTGAGGGCGCTAAGTTGTATGACGTCAGAAGCTGAGCCTCAGGAGACCAGCTTCTGCTTTCCCTCCCTTGGAATACGGGCCACAGACAGCATGTGAGGAACCCCAGCCTAGCCCTTCCCGGGATGAAAACTCCCAATGGGAAGTGGGGCACCCCAGCTCTCTAGGCCCCAATCCAAAGAATCACGCTGACCCCCAGAATTTTGAGGAGTAAAGCGGTGAAGGTTTTAAGTCACTAAGTCTTGGAGTGATTTGTTATGCCGCAAAAGATAACTCATATTATGTGTAGTCATTCTATATTATGATTTCGTTCTTATACTCTCATGAGTGTTCAATAGCATGATTCCAATTATCTTAAGACATAAAACGAGATATTTCTATTTCCATTTACATAAACAGCCTCTTATGTAAATTGTGGAACTCCTACCATGACTCTGATATTTTTTTTTTGAAAAGTAGATTCATGTTTTTAAAAGATGGAAAAGAGAAACTTCAAAATTTGACTTATTAGAAAGCAAAAACAACGTAGCAACCTAGCAAGTCTTACTTTACACAGATTTACCATTGCTATCCGATAAGGATCCTCTCTCTTGCACTAAATGACTATAGGCGTTCATTAAAGTAAATTATTGAATCATTACACTATAACTTGGATGAATGATTGCGTGAATTAGAATTTAAATGATCATCTACACTTTGATCAGATTCACAGAGAAAACGTCCATAACGGACATGATTTCAACAGTAGAAAGAAAGGCTCTTATTCTTATCATCAAGAAGGTAAGAATAGTAAGCCTAGAAATAGAAAGAATAAAATCTTCAGTAGAATAATAGTTATGAGGAGAGATTTCTGAATATAAATCCACACACACTAAATTATGATGAGATTCAAGTGACGTAAAAATATACTTCACTATATATACACACACACACACACACACACACACACACACACACTTCACAGACAATTGGATTACTTTCAGCACCGCAAATTTTAAGAGGAAAATTAACTCAAATGGGCTCATAGAAAAATATAGAAAGGATACTTTTAGCAGTTTGTCCTTTTTATAAGAAATTTCTCAAAGTAAAGAGCTCACTATTGCGAATTCTGGACCGAGACCATCAGTCAAGTCTTTGTGCTACTGCGTGTGAATGGCATAATCTCACACTTCTTCATCTCTTAGGCTTGAGTTCTTCGACATGTAAAATGAGATAATAAGAGAAATTATCTCATAGGGTTGTTATGATTTAAAAAATACAAGAATATCAGTCACTTGTAATTGCTACCAATCTGACGGACGGTCATCGTGAATCTCCAGTGCCTATTCCCCGTCCTCCTCACGAATCTGAATGATCTTTGTTTCCAGAAAGTGTCACTGAGCAATGCCCGTGGTGCTTCACAAACAGCTTGTTACAGACATTCACAAAGCACACGATTCTTAGCTCGCCCATATTTTCCAGAGGATAGAAAAAAAGAAAATCATCTCTTCGACTCATTTTAGGAGGCTAACATAGCCTTGATTCAAAACCCCTTATGGAGAGTATGAGAAATGATCATTAGAGATCAATTTAATTGATTAACGTAGCTGAATAAATCATATAAAATATGTTAGCGAAATGAACAAAGTAATGTATTTTAAAAATATGATATCATCACTAAGTTGAAATTATTCTAGAAATAGGTCATTTTAATATGATGATCATTTAATGTGATCATCATTTCAACAGATAGGGAAAAAAAAGCATTTGACAGCGAATTCAATATCCATTCTCAATTAGAGAAAAAGAAAAAGTAAGTAAAAGTGTTGGAAAGATTCTAGTAAAGAACCCCTTAACCTATGGCAAGTTATCTACACAACAACTAGAGGAAAAAAGAATTGTTAACGGTCACGTGTTGAAAGTCTATCATTAAGATTAGGTATAAACACGCGTGCCCACTGAAACCACTTCTACTCAGCGTGCCCTTGGAAACCCTAAATTCAGTAAGGCCACAAAACGAACACAAGGAATAAGCACTGGAAAGTGAGAAACGAGACTGCCATCATCCACACATCATAGGATTCTCTACCAAGAAAACTCAAAACACTTTCCTCCCCTCCCTATCTGCCCTTTCTTTAGGGAAGCCCATCCATTTATCCGATTTCCAAAATGAAATCTCTTTCTCAGTGTTTGCCATGCGCTCCAGTCTCATATCTAACTGCCTAGTCGATACCTCCTATTAGATCACCAATACCTGCCTCAAAATTAAGGTATCTAGAAATACGTGACTTTCCTTAACCTCAAATCAATTTCTACCCCATTTTCCCCAACACCATCCGCTTGGAACTCCAGTCAAAAGCCTCTCGGTCCATTTTCCATCATTCGCGTCCAATCTATCAAGCTCTGTAGGTTACACTCCCTGTCTATCACAGGCTTATCCACTGACGCCACCCTAGCCCACGGCATGGTCTGTGCACTCAGTGTTCCAAAACGCAGTCCTTCCTCCTTCTCCCTGGCATTCACGAGTCGTATCTGCAAGCTTACTGCTGCTCTCATTCACCCTGGCACACATGTGATAGTGACTGCTGCTTGTGCATTACACTAGGCAGCTGCATCTTCATACCTCCAACGTCACCCTAAATTCACACGCTGTCTCTTTCCGATATAGCGATGCCGACAATCTTTTACAAAATCTTTATTTTTAACAGATTCTTTCTGTTGGCTTATTTCTGTCAACCTGCATAGATCAAGAGATGAATGGTAATACAGCTTTGGTTATGTTAAATCTCTTTTCCAGTAAAAATATTTTTACCGATACACTTATTCTTTTTAAGACATGGCAATTGGTACTGTAACATAGGAGGAGGTGATGGCAGTGATCCATAGCTATAGTTCATATAAAAATGTGGTTTTATAACATCTTGTATTCTCTGTCAACCTCTTATGGGACTAGCAATTGCAGGAAAGCCTTTTCGAGGACAAATATCTGATTGGAAATTGCCTGGAAAAAAGATTATGCCTCTACATTGTTGAACCCTTCATAAATTATCTCCCTTCAGTTCTAAAACCATGACAAAAAAGGCAAGACATTATATGCTGTAGTAGTTCAGTTTTCAGACATGTTTTTTGTAGCCCCAAATTTAATCAGAATAAAAGCAAGGCTGTATTCTCTTTCTCAACTCTACATTCCAAAATCACTACACACACACACACACACACACCACACACACACACACACACACACACACACACACAGAAGAAAAATGTGTACTTTACTAGGGAAAGAACTCTTTTATTGAAAAGCCTTGAATGGAACAGATAAACTGCTCCCAATTAGTTGAATTTTTAAAAGGTTTGCTGTTTGTCTCCTGGTCAGATGAAATTACTCAGAAAGTCAGTGGGAGATGAATCTGTGTTATGTGAGTAAATTAACTGCTAAATTTTGGTTAACAGTCTATTCACATCACCCTCCCTCCCCACCCATAAAGTGTTATGTCATCTGTGAATATTCGATTCCCTTTGCTTTGTCAATGAAATCTCTTTCTACTACTGGGTCCTCTGAAAATCTCTCATTTCATGTTAACAGATGTAAAGAGACATAAAAATCAAATATGTAAATTTTCACCCACAGGAGGAGGAGAGAATGTAAAAATCAAATTGCAAATGAGTTTGTGAATTTTCTATGAATTTTCCATGCTTGGGTAATGGTATTTCATAAGTAACCGAATTTGAATTTTAGTTCATGAATGAAAGGAAGACTCATACCTCAATAGTAAAGTGTTGACTGAATGAAATCCTTCCTACTTCACAACTAAAACATGCCTGGGAGAATGAATCATTATTCTAGAACAGTAGGAGTAAGTTCTGGGGGGAAAAAAAAAATCAATTGTGATAAAGTTAAAAGGATAGTCAAAAGTAAATACTTTGAAACAATATCATTGACAGTATTGTATAAACCTGTATTTTTCTTATAGTAGATAGTCATGGTTACCATTACAAAAACAATGTCGTTTAAAATCTACACATGTGCACACACACGTGATGCACGCGCGCACACACATCCAGGAAAATAATTTCCTAAAAGCTGAAGGCCTTGTCTCAGCTCAGCCACCATTTATTTTTTAATATAACACCAGACATTCTAATGCCTCATCTCATTTCTACCCAAAAAAGAGTGGAAAAATATCTCCAAGCAATATAAATATTGGAAACGATCTTAGCTGTTTCTAAATAACATATGTGTGCGCGAGGCTTGACTTTCACCAAATGGTGAGGTGTGAGTTTTTCGTGCTGAATAATTTCTTCATTTCCCATCTTCACCACCCACAGAGACATCATTTCAAACTTTATCCCTACAACCTACTTAAGAACATAATGCTTCGCATGCCTATATTTTAAAGTGAAGAAGACACCAAAACTTTGAAAATTCTTCAACTTCATTTTTAGCTGACATACAATATTATATTAGTTTCAGGTGTGCAACGTAGGGATTCAACGTTTATTCACTTTATGATGTGATCACCACGCTATGCCCAGTAACCATCTGTCACTGCGCAGGGTTATTGCAATGTGAACTCTTTTCCCTGTGCTGTACATTGCATCCCTGTGACTTATAACTGTCAGTTTCTGCCTCTTACTCTCCTTCATCTTTTCATACCTCCCTCCACCAGTTTGTTCTTTGTATCTGTGAGTCTGTTTCTGATTTTTGTTTGTTCGTTTGTTTTTCTCAGATTCCACAAATAAGTGAGATCACCTGGTATTTGTCTTTGACTTATTTCACTAAGCTTACCACCCTCTAGGTCCTTCCGCGTCGTTGCAAATGGCGAGATTCTGTTCCTTTTTATGGCTGAGTAATATTCCGCTGTATGTCTGTACCACATCTTCTTTACCCTTCACCTATCAATGGACACCTAGGTTGCTTCCATAACTTAGCTATTGCACATAGCGCTGCAGTGAACCTAGGAATCTTTTAGAATTAGGGTTTTCATTTTCTTCAGAAGTGACATTGCCAGATCATATAATAGCTCTAGCTTAAAGTTTTTGAGGAAGCTCCATACTGTTTTCCACGGTGGCTGCGCCAATTTACAGTCCCACCTACAGTCCCCAAGGCTTCCCCTTTCTCCACATCCTCAGAGCAGCCTCGTCTTTTTGGTAGTAGCCATTCTGACAGGTGTGAGGGGATATCTCGCTGTGGTTGTAATTTGCATTTCCCTGATGATTAGTGACGTCGAGCATCTTTTCGTGTCTGTTGGCTATCTTTGAAAATTCTCCAAATTTAGATAGAAATATTTACTCTATAATTTGTCTTATTGTGTTGATCATCAGAAACCATTTAACAGAAAGCCATGTTCAAACCCAGCCCAATTTGGAGTCTTTCAATTTTTTCCTGTCTTCCTATTTTGTATTTTGCAAAAGATCAAATATACGGGGTTTAACAATTATGCAATGAAAACCTACATGCCTGCATTTACATTCAAAATTGTGAACATTTTTTCACGTTTGCTTAATCTTCTCTTTACACACACACACACACACACACACACACACACACACACACACACACAATTTTTACTTCAACGTATTTTACCTAAGAATGACATTCTGCTACGTATCCACGACATTTTTACTCCTAAGAGGGTTAAATAATTCCGTCAGTCTGGTTTATATTTAAATGCTGTTTGTTCATTGTTCCCCCATAGAATGTCTCCTAAGACTGCATCGTTAAATTCAGTTTCGACAAAAGCGATATTTTATTTTCCGTTGCATTTTTTAATATTCAAATAATTTTTGATTTACGGAAGAGTGGCAGTGTAGACAGCACAGGCCACTCCCACATGCCTTTCACATGGCATGGCTTCCGGAATGTTTACCCCTTATATATGCACAGTCCATTTAATTGAAACTAAAAAATTAACGTGGGTGTGGATTATTTTTAAGTGAAATATATTCCTGTATTTTGCTCCTCCTAACAAAATATCAATAACTCACTTGTTTTTATATTTGTAAGTTTTAAAAGTTTACTATGTGGCTCTGTTAAACAGCCAAACCCGCTTTCCGGTTTGTTATCTTTGACACTTGATTAAATTGCCACCGAACATTAGGTATTTCGAGCCATTTTCTTTTGGACCACTTATAATTAAATTAATTCAAAGCATCTTTATGTTTTTCTCCATTAATTTTCTTAAAGTTCTATATTTCTCAAAGATTCAATTTCATGGTTCTATAAACTAGAGTAGCATATTTCTTCTTCTTTCTTTGAAAAGTGCTAGGCATATCCTATTATATCCTAAACCTATGACTTTCAGGTGTAGAGTACTTTCTTGAAATCAATGTTTTATAAAGAAAAACAGTATGTCCCCTTTCACTCTCATTTGTTCATTCGAAATATTTTTAGCGAGTCCTACTGTGAGCAATTCGTCGTTCTAGGCACTAGCGGTACAATGATGAACACCATGGACTGACTGTCTCTTCTAATGGCACACTGTCTCATTTTCTTCACCTCTCACCCCTCATAACCAAGGAGCCAGTGTGCTTTCATGTTCTGATCAAGGACACCGCTCCAGCTGGGCCTGTGCTTTCTGCCCAGAGCTTCAGTTGCAATGTTATGATCCCTGCCCCACCCTTGCCACCCTCCATATATATCAAAACTCATGATTCCAATTTTATTCTAGTCTCACAAGATTCTGCTTGATGAATTTGGTCAATCCGATGGACCTATTATAGATAGTTAAGGCGTTTATAACTTAATATAATATCTCCATCCCTGGAGTAATTACTTTTGTGTTGAGAAGAGTCTCTTACAATATTTAGCTGCAAAATAATGAGTTCCAAAGAGTAGGATAGTTAGCAAGTAGAGATGGCAATAATATAAGGGGAGCTTTATATAATCTAATATTGCCTCAAATCACACCTATAAGAACGTCTTAATGTCATATCGTACAGACATAAATGTGTGTGAGATTGTGAATTAGGCGCTACTGAAGAATTGGAATGTTGGAGAAGTAACGAGATACTAATAAAAGTTGTAAGCAAAGGTATAAAATTTTGACTTTAGATAACAAAGTAACCTTAGGGGAAATGTGGAGAACAGTGTCAAGGACAAAAATGACCTCGTAGGGTGACGATTCAGGAAGCTATTAGACTTGCTCAGGTGACAGACACTAAGAGATTGAACCAGAGTGGCGATACTGGAATGAAGGCTGAGAACAGATCTGTGAATCATTTCAGATATTCTGTAGACTTAATCATCAATTGACTGTGGGAACCAAAGAGGAATGACAAAATGTTTTAATTTATCTTGGCAACTCTCATCTCTTTTTAGTATGTCCTCACATTTAATATGAATTCTAGGAGTTAACTAATCGATTTTCAATTGCTTAGATGTTCACTTAACTCTAGAATATGAGTTTTTTCACTGCTCTATATCTGGTTATAAGCACCACCCTCGACTCACGGTGTCTTGTTACTGGAGTGCGCACAGTATATTATAGGATGTAAAAACTTTAAAGATCCAGTAAGAATGTTAAAAAGTAACGCTAAATTCAGCAAAGTAAAAAGATACGCGAAAATGTATGAACTCTCTCTCCAATGTACAAGTAATGTTCCATCATCAAGCGACAGAAATGACACAGGAAAAAGCTACCAGATACAAGTCCCGGTCAAGTTTTCTGCATCATTCATTTTCTCCAGCTGAATGTCATGTCAAATGCATATTATATGGAGTGCCACTGTGGCGTCCATGCTGGGAACTGTTTGATAGTGTGAATACCAGGAGTGACCATCCAGGAAGCTGGCCACCTCAGGTCGATTCTGTTATTCCCATTGTACACGTGACAAAACGGAAGCACAAAGGTATTGAGCCAAATGCTGAAGGTGCCATCTTAAGTGGTAGAGCCAGGACTTGAATCCGCATCCTCAGTCTCCAGAATGTGTGCTGTTAATATGTGGTATTGCTGTCAATAATTCATCTTAATCTTTAAATTTTGATGATTAACAGTTGCACATTTTGTGTATCTGTGTTGTCCATTTCATTTGTGTTTGCATTTGTGTCTAAAACACATCCTTGTGTCCTTATTTTCTACACAGGTGACTATTTTTCTTTTAGTGAATTATAGAAATATTTCATATTTCAAAATTATTAACATTTTGACTTTTACATATGGCAATTTTTCAGTTTGCAAGTTGCCTTTGGGTTATGTTTATGGCGTTTTTAACTAACGGAATTTCTTTTTTTCACATTTGTCAATTTTGTTTTTATAATTTTTCCTCTAGATTACCCATGGATTTATGATTTGATAGTTTAAAGCAGTTTATTTTCCCAAAATTTGCTTCCTCTGAGACAGACCTTTATGGCAACCCCTCGGATTATCTCGTAAGGTCAAAAACAGCAGTACTGACAGCGAATGACTAAAAGGCCAAAATGACTTTATTTCTTGGACTGTATTGATGTCAATACCCTGTCGGAGAGGTGCAGGGGCTGTTCGGTGGAAGGCTGACGGTTTTGAGGAAGGGCGATCCGTAACAGGCCAGGATTTGGCAAGACAAAACATTTGACTCAATTAGCCCATGAAATTAACCTTATTTTACATTAAGAAACTCCCTTTAAAGTTCACATGCCTCCTGGTAAAACTGAAATTTTAACATTTTTTTGTATGTTACTTTTTTCAGATCGTTAGATGACTATCAGGCTGATAGTAGCATCTGTCTATCTACCTATCATCTAATTTGTATCTTCCTACCTATCTGTCTACCCATCTACCTAAGTCAGTAAGGACAGATGTTTTGGAGGGAAAGAGAAAAATTTGGTTCTACGGGAGACTTCCAAAAGATAAACAGTGACCAATAAGTGGGTCCTAAATGCCTCGTACAAGAGACGAAGTGAGAGTTTCCTGTGCAATTTTGCCCAGAGTAATGGCAATGCCAAAACTAGCTGTCACAGATTATGCATGACACCCATAAATGGGGCTATAGGCTGTACTTTGCCAGGGAGGATTAGGCAAATTATAGCATCTTCTCTCACTGGTAAGAGAAAGGTGTGGATTCACAAAAGCATTTTTCCATTTATTGTCTATATTATAAAAAGAAATAAAAACTTTACTTGTAATGGGATTTTATAGATTAATGCGTGCCGTCCTGTGTTATTTCAACCTGAAGTTTACATTTCGGTAAGATAAGTATAACTATACTCACTTGTCTAACATGATACTGGACATAGCAGCCCAAAGGCTTCCATGCTTAAAGTCACGGGATTCACACTTACACCTTATTGACTCCAAATCCGATGACCCTTTAAATCAAGTACAGGACAGCATCGTAGCATCTTCCTACTTCATACCGCGTTTCTAAAAGTATTAATATTATGTTTTAATCTGTATAGAACAGACTGATTCGGAAAATCTGTTTTCCGGGCTAACCGACTAGAGTCCTCTGATTTCGGAGGCAAGTATATGTTATGGAGTTGAGGCCAGGACCTTGACAGTCTGGCTGACACTAGTCAAACCTCACAGTACCCGAACCCCATCTTCTTTCTATTTTGCTTATCCAGCACCATCTAAACACTCTCCTTCTACCTCATCGGGACTTTTAATGTAGCCCAAAGGTCAGTTTTGATCGACAGACTTTTACTAGGCTACAAGATAAACAGAGCAATTGGGACTAAGTATCTAAAAACATTCGACAGTACGATGACATCGCCATGACGTTCAAGGGCGTCATCAGTGTGCTGTGTCTCTGGAAAGCGTGTAGGCTAGTTTGGGTCACATCAAAATCAAAGGCGAGCCCCACGAGGCACGAGTTCTCTACGAGACACGCACAATGGAACTGCATGCGTATCCGCAGTGGGCTGCAAACTGAAAAGCTGAAGGTCGGTCCTTTCCCCGGAGGAGCTGAGAAACCTTTCAATAGTGCATCATCCGTCTAGATGCTGCCGAGGTCTCACCTCCTGGCTTTCATCTTCCGCTCTTCCATTCTGCCCTCTGAACTCCATCGTCTGCCATTTCCGTCAACCTCAGGGTGGTCTACTAATTTCCTGATTTTATGTTTTTATGCCTCCTGATTGAAAATAAACAAACACGCGAAATCCTACACAAGTGAATCTTCTTTTCCTGCTTCTCGACTGAGCGAAGCTGGAGAAAATTAATCGCTTGGTGGGAAACATTCATGTCACCACCACCTAAAGTTCAGGCTGCTCCAGAAGGCCCGTTTTAACACTGTGGAATTTTCTTCTCATCGAAACGCTCTCCAACGCTCTCGGTTACAGTTTCAAACTTTATCTGATGTCCTAATTCTTAGATATGAGAAGCCAATACATGAATATTTCCTCGAATTTTTGCTATCATGTTTTCTAAGTTTGGCTTTATTTTCGCGGATCATGTCCTGTCTCCTTCCTGTGAGTAGGGTTCTCTTCCATGTCCGTGCTGGCTTCTCGTTGCCTTATTAGCAGCCTTGTAATATTCTCTCCTTAATCTTCAAGTCTTTCTTTGTTAATTTATTTCCATAAAAATTTAAATACCCTGTCACCTCTCTGATTTTATATTTCATTAAATAACCTTAGACACTCGCTTCACCTTTCAACGACCTACCGTATTCTTCATTATCCTTAAAATCTTCGTTTAAACGTCGCTTCCTTGGCCATGTTTTCTTGATGCCCCTGGGGCAGGAGCGGTGTCCTTTTTTATCTTTTGATAGCACGGCGTTTATTTCCTTTACAACATTTATGACGGAATATTTCCCCTAGCAGATCTCCTGCAGATCGTTCAAAATCCCTTTCAATTGGTGACTCGAATCATTTTAGTCCAGCTACATTTTCTTTCGTAGATGTGATTGAAAAGTAACAAACTAGATTTCAAGGTCAAGCTTGGCCACGTTCCTCCCGAAATGTCTCATGAAATGATGTGTGTTTGGGGAACGTGACGGTTGCATTTTTTCAGTCATCGGTTCAATTCTGTGGCCGTTCGAGCCATCTGTCCATCTGGTGGCAAGTAGGAACCTTTAAAGTGGCATCAGGAGAGGGGGAAACCACTAGAATATGTCACTTATTTTATTATTTTTTAATTAAAAGATTGTTTCAATTAGAGTTGACAGTCAATATTATTTTATATTAGTTTCCGGTGTAGAATGTGTCACTTATTTTAATGTGCTCGGTTAATCAATTTTAGAGTTGTATATAGCTTTTGTAGAGTTCTTTCTAGGCGGTTGGAATTTAAATTAATAATGGACTTAGACAATTTACTTCTGAGCATCTGATTCCTTACCTGTAAACTGTTTAACACAATATACATCATTGAGGTTTAATTAGAGATATATAATTACTGAGATTAAGAATGTATTCATACACACGCACATATGTGCTATTTAGCATTAAAGCTGAAATATTGTTTCATAGTATTATAGTAAAAATGATCCAATAATTATATCATTAATTTTCATGATATCAATAACTATAATGAATTTGTGAGGAAAGAATACTTTTGGTTAGAACCTAAAAAATTAGACTTCTGAGAAAAATGATTTCTCATAAAATTAACATTGCTGTTTCTCTGAGATGTTGAGAAGAAAGGGAGATTAATAAAAATTAAAACTGTTTTGCTCTAGAATTCAGGAAAGTCTTCCCCTTTTGAACATTTAATTAGTAGGATAAATTTAAAAAAACCTTAAAGCGTTAAAATAATATAAGGATTCAAGCAATTAGAAAGACAAAAATGCTTTTTATACTCGGTCTTACCAAAGTGAAATAAATCTGTTTTACGGAATATTGCCAATCTCAAAGTGGGTTGAATTCTATATATTAAATAAGCATTCCTATATTTAGATCTTGTGAAACTAAATGACTTTTAAAGGTTTACTTAAACCTATTTATAGCCGTTTAGTCTATGAATGGCTCACAATCCTAGAACTGGCAAAAGTCTCTGACGTGTGTGCATTGATATGCGTGCACACACACACATTCATCGATTGGTATTTTATTGATTAAAGCAACAGAATCAAAATAAAACTCGATTGTTAGAAATTATCCATTTTCCTCTAAGGAGAAGAAGCAGTTTTTATAGAAATCTACCCTCATGCTTACAAATGGAATCTCATAAACAAACGAGATTTTATAACACAAATTGTTTGGTCGGTATCTGTAATAAACTTTGTCTTCGTGAAATAAAAACAAATACCATTTCATTTTTAAAATTTACCCTGGTTTGCGTTTCTGTTTGAAAGCTCTTTTCCAAAGGGTATTTGATTCCTGCAATTCAAAGCCCAGGACTAGATGGGTTTGATGCGCTTTCTACTGTCGTTTACTGCTTTACAAAGGGCTGTTACCTAGCAACTGCATGGAAGAAGCTTCTAGTACTTTAAATCATACAAGAGCTCAGAAAACCCTGTGAGGCGGACTCTTAAAAAAATATTCTGATTTGTTAAAATGTAATTAACAATTTCATGTCCCATTCAGTAAAGGGGACTCGAAGATAGATTTGATTCCTATCTAGAAATTTCTATCTTTAATTGTAACTGCTTATCTTTAAAGCGTTTAAATTAAAAGAAGAAAAATAACAATAAAAAGGAAACCAAGAATCTCACACAATCCTACTATTTTAAAAGCCGTGTCCCTCAAAACTCTGCCCACCCCGTGAGGCAGTTACAACGAACGATGTGATTCCTGCTCTTGCAGACGATTGTGCCTATTCAGACGTGCACGTGCGCACGCGATCACACAGAGAGAATTCAGCATTTTTATAAAACTAGGATTGTGGTTTCATTGTGTGACAATGCAGTTATATTGTTTTGGCTGTTTAAATTCTTGAAATATATTATTGGCATTATTTCAGGGTAGTTTATTGAAATCTATCTTTTTGTTTTAAAAAATGAACGATTGTGATGATATGTAATATTTTTTAGAATTCTGATCAGCATTTTTGACTCGTCTGCTCTTCTCAGAAAACCCTATGGGGTAAAACTATTACCATTTCACATTTGAAAGGGAAAGCGAGTTAGGCTCAGACAGGTGGAGAACTCATTGGTGACCTGGAGCACTCAGTACAGTTGTGTTTTATCAGCAAGCAACAGAGGAGAAAGGTCTAAATCAAAACAAACAGAAACTTTCAAAGGTCAAGAAGAAAATGCAATAAAATGCATATAATTTTGAAAGAGGAAATACTTTCTTCAACAAGAGAAGGAAATTAGAAGCAATAGAAAATGGATAGATCTCATTGTCGCTGAGGCACCGTCTCTGTCTGCATAATCGAAGCTGGGGTTCTGCCACATACGTCATCTGAGTGGCAAGAAAGAAAGTTTAGAGAAAGTGGGCTTGTCTACAACAAAACCATTGGAAGTTGGTCGAAAGCTAGTCATGTGACCATATCTAACTAAAAGGGAAGCTGAGAATTGTCATTTCTATGTCCTGCTAAACCTTGGGGATGAGGCAGGGGAATATTACTTGCCTCCATTACCTCAGGAAGAAGGAAAGAATGAGGATGGGGTGATGGATAGAAGATTTCAGCCACCGTTCAAATCTTTGCCTACCCAAGGACCCATGTCCAATATTTTCCCTATCGATTACTCATTCATTATTATGAAAAATATTTCAAAGTTGCATCACCTGATGCGTTCAACTCACAGTTCAAGATATCTGGATAAGGAGAAGTCAGTTCTAGATGGAGTTTCTAATGGTTTGGCAACAGACATGCTAATAAATTTGATAGCTGCTCCGACTCCCACCCCATATTCATAAACACTAGTGGAACAAGATAACTGTGATAAAATACTGGTTTTTAGAAAAGGAAAGAATAGGAGACACAGCAGTCCCTGGTCCACAGTCATAATGAAACCCTGTGAGACCTAATTTCAGAGACCCTTTAGTAAATTCCTTGATTAGACACCTACTCTGCTCTTGGAAAAGAACTCCTTTGCCTATTCATAAGCATGGCTCCTCGTTCATTATTCTGTGGCCAGAGAGAAAGTCGAAATTGGAGCAGATTTCTTCCAGACCCTTCAATGTGTCAGTAATCGAGCTTTCTGTAATTCATGCGAATGATCATTATTATCTAGTTGAGGATTCTATCATATTTCTTTTCCCGCGTCAACCATCCGTATTGATTAAGTTGCTCTTGTTCATGAAAAGAGTACCGATTTTACTTTTTGTCTGAAAGGCATTCTCATGATAATTATCCATTACCTCATTTATCTAAGACCATGGTTTTTGACCTGTCTATCCGGTACCTCATTTTTACCGTAAATATTTTGTAATGCTTCTGATACTACCGTGAAGTAAAATTCAGAATAAATATAACTATCTATACTAATATATTTAAAATAATCACTATAATATCCTAATTGTAATAGGGATAGAGAGAAACAATGACTAATAAAGGGTGATGTATTTCAATATGTAAATGCTCAGGTGACTATTCAAGGAAACAGAATGGAAAAGAGCGATGTTTGCACCAGTAAGTATGTGCCAGTTACCGACTCCAGTAATACAGGAATCATCTTAAATCATCCTAAATTTGTATTAATGATGCACAATGCTAAACAGAAGAAATTTTCTCTTATTTTACACAGAAGTTGCATTCTTAGATAATTCGCTACATACTAACACAGGGAAAAACATGCTTTGTACTTATGTGTAAAATTGCCTCTGGTAATGTATACTTTGCTTGATGGGTTAATAGACAGACACTAAAAAACTGCTACCTAACTGTAGAAAAAAAGCATAAGCAGAAATAAAAATGACTACCTCGATCTTACTAATCATCCCTTCCTTCCACTGCCCACTGATTAGTACGGTTTTTGAAAAATTAGCCATTCCCACCCAAACATAGCTACACACATTCACCGAGGAGAAGGGGAAGGAGGGGACCCAATTATTTTTTAACCTCTGAAGGTAGATATGATGGGATATTTTTAAACTGTCACGCAAGTACCACTTTTCTCATGGTCCCCTACTAGAAGAAATACGGTTTGTATATTCTAGTAAGAGAAAATTAATAATTGCATGTGTTGTTGCATATATGGTAATCATAGCTTCCAAATTTTCTGGTACAGTTTGGATTTTAAAATATTCTGTCTCATGTCATAATAAATGTATACACACTTTTCTTAGATCTTATGTTCCAATTTTTGGTTCGAAATTTATGAATTCCATACATATTGCTATCATATGAATCTAAAGTAAAAACATTCTGCATTTAGCAGTTTTGTTATTTTATATTCACGGATCGAGCATACACACTGAAAAATAGTGTTTAAAGTCATCGTTCTTCTGCAAATACTTTAAATCTTTTTCCACACTCTGCAACTGAATTTAGAGTCTACCTGCCTTCCTGAAAAATATTAAGTATCATGGCTATGTATATTTTTTATTTTCCTTAAAGATAATTATAATATATTGATGAGAGTATGAGAGAGATTGAGATTGATTACCAGATCCTTGATATTTTTTAAAGAATAAATCTGAGATGTTACCAAAGCATACAATTTCTTCCATATAATGTGAAACAGATAAGGAAACAGAAGAAAAATGAAAAATGACGGGCTCTTTCATATGCGAACATATTATAAACACAGGAGTGAGCGTAATATTTGTCTGTCTGGAGCATCTGCTGAACCATTTCCCAAGTCACCTTACTTTTTTTTAATAAATTGTGTGGTGTATGTGTTCATTTTATAGATCTGGCTCACTGACAAATTCAATTTCTTAATTAAGCTAAAACTGCTATTTTCTGCCTAAGAATATTTCTTTTCTTAGAACTTTAAACATTGCCTTTATTTCCAATACCAGCTAGATTTGTTTACTTGGGAAAAGAAGGGCTGGGTTTTTTGGGTTTTTTTCCCCTCCCAAAATACACAATACTTTAATCACTTCTCTAAAATATGACATCTATGGAAAATTGAATATCTGGCCCCTGAGTCCTCATTCATGCATGAAAGTAATATACTCGGGTTGAGGGACATCATCTACCTTCAGTGCGGCCTGCACAACCCCTCCCCCCCACGTGCCATCATCTCTGACCTTCTTTATTGTTTGTTAATCGTTGAATTTCAATAGCCACTCAGATGGGACCCTGCCGTCTTTTAACTTTACGTCCTTAAGTCTTGGAGTTAAAGTACAATTTAAATTTAAATTTATTTTAGCATTAATATTTATTGATATTATGGTTGTTTTGCACAAAATCTACTGCTTATATGTCATGCAAATATTTTCTACCACTTATTTTAATAATTACTTTCTAAGTCTTTATGCTGTTGGACTATGACTTTAGTCGATATATACTGTTTTCAGTCAACGCTGTTATATTTCATACCATAGAACAATCAGAACTAAAGGAGACTTTATAGGGTTTTTGATTTATTTTCTGGGCTGCACCTCAAACCTGCCTAGACCACATTGCTCATACAGCTGAGGCGTAGGAAAATCAAACATTTTGCCAAAGTCTGTCAAATTTGTCAGACAGAACTGGGGTTAGAACCCCCTTCCCTGTCAATCACATAACTCATAGTCTACTACTTTTTCGTAAAAAAAGTTTTTTCTGGGGATGAAATTGTACATGTAAAAACATTTATAAAACGAGTGTGTTTATATTGACTCTTTTGTAATTTTACTCATTGTTTTATTTTTCATTTTACTTTAAAATCTTATTCTCTCAAGGTAAATTATTCTAATTTACCTATTTTATTTCAAACAGATCATGTTGTTTGTGAAGAAGAGTTTAAATACGCCATGTTAGCTTTAAACTGTGTATGCCCAGCAACATCTACACTTATTACACTACTGGTTCATACCTCTAGAGGGCAGTAAGTATATTTTTTCTTTAAGATAATGCATTTTAACTTATATATATATATATAAGTACAGCTATGTGATTTAGAAATATACCAGCCAAGGTATACAGCTAGATATGTAACTATACTTGTATTTGTGTGAGTTATCTTCATCTGACAACGAGATAGATGGATAGACAAATACAGACCTGTTAAGGGGTCCAAGACATAGTGGACATTGACAGTGATTTGCTGTCTCTTCCAACTGATCTTGAGGTCATTTGTTTCATTCAGTATCCTAAGTGTCTGTATGATTCATTAGGCCTAGGATTAGGGCGTTATTTCTCTATTTGAGATTAATACTTAGCAAATAAAAATTTTAAAAACCAGGATGATGACTGTCACTAGTGTAAGACCTCAAAGCCCATTTTTTTTCTATTCCTGAGGTAAGTTTTTAAACTTAAAGCTATATGTACACAGTTGACCTCAAAATTAAGTTTTCCATTATTATAGAATGATAATAAAGCAGTAAATAAGATTAATGTACTATAAAAGAAATCACCTTTTATATGCATTTTAAGGTAGATGGGGAAAGTGACAGCATCAGAATATTTTGTTCTCATTTATTTTGATAGAGTTTCATAAAATACAGAGGCCGTTTGTGACTTGGATGATCAAGGAAAATATAATCAGGGAACAGAGTCATCGCTCTTATTTAGAGAGACAAATGTCGCACTGCATTTCATTCCTTTTCATATTCTTTACTTGGTATTCTAGACAAAATGTTGATCTTCTACGTAAATTTCACTGTGGTGTTTGTGGTTATAATTATTTAAATTTAGTTAATTTAATTGATGGTTATTTAAGTGAAGTGTCATGCCAAATAAATCAAAGGAAAGGAAAATTCTTTCTTGGGATTTACTACGAGATGAAGTAAGTTGCTAATTGAAAAACAGTAAATGCCCTGTGGTAGTTTTGAGTGTATTGTACTCACTTTCCTCTAATTCTGTCTTTGCTCTATTGAGACAGTAAGAATTTCTCAGGAGCAATTTTCTTAACGTTCTGAATTGAAATATTTTTATTCTATACGATCGTGAACGAAATCATTTTTTTCTGTTGAAGAAAGTACTCAGCATAGTGATGAAATAAAATACTGAAAACTATTTTGACACCCATTAACTGAACATTCATAGAGCTCATCACATGGGTTCATTATTTTGTCATGTCGTCTTTGTCACGGAGTCATATGCCTCTGGAGTTGAATATCTAGGCCGGCTTCACTGTCGTGCAAATAAATGTGCACAAGGACCAGCTACACTAATGCACACTATGACTCGAAGACTGGTTAAATCGCTCAACGTCGAGTAAGTGTTATTTATTGTTACATGGTAGTGCCTGGTGAATAAATTGTACTTGACGTCATTTAAAAAAGAATTTTAGCGACCCTTAAAATAGGACATTTCCCAATATATTCTAATGAATTTTGCCTTATTAAAGAGAATGTCGTGGAGGACATTGTTACTATGTCAATAAGGATTTTCCGTATAAGACAGACCCGCAAAACAATTTCACAACTAAGTATCACAATAAACGCTACAGTCCACCAGAAAGGCTTTCTTCAGAGCAGCATTATTGAGCTATAATTCACGTATCATACAATGTACAACTCACTGTTTTTTAGTCTGTTTGTAGACCTGGGCAGCCATCCTGACTGTCTAACTCTTGGATATTTTCGTCACCCCATAAAGAACCCCTCTACCTTTCAGCAGTCGTCCGCATTTCTCCCCGACTCTTTCCGCCAGTCAGATAGCTAAGCTACTATCTATAGATTTTCCTAATTTGGATATTGCATATAAATTAAATCATACGGTGTGTGGGGTTTTTTTTTGCTTCTTTCCCTTGGCTTAATATTTTTAAGTTTCATCCACTTCATAATATGCATCAGTACTTTATTCCTTTTTATGACTGAATGCTATTCTTTTATATGAATAAATCATATTCTGTTTTTCTGTTCACCAGATAATGGACATTTGGGTTGTTTCCAGCATTGTGAATGAGACTGCTCTTAATGTTTGTTAAGATTTTTGTGCAGACATATGCTTTCATTTCTTTGGGGTATATAGCTAGGAGTGGTATTTCTGGGACCTAAGGAACTGCCAGAACTTTTTCCAAAGAAACAGTAATATTTTGCAATGTATTAGGGCTCCAATTTCTTCTCATCCTCAGTAACACTTATTATCCATCCAGCTTTTCGGTTATAATCATCCTAGTGGACGCAAAGTGGTGTCTCATTGTGATTTTGACTTTCATTTTACTGATGGCTAATAACATTGAGCATTATTTCATGTGTTATTGGCCATTTGAATATTTTCTCTGGAAAAAAACCTATTCAGATCTTTTGCCCATTTTTTAATTGGGTTATTTGTCTTTGAATATTGAGTAGTAAGGGTTTTTATATATTCTAGATACAAGTACCTCATCAGATATATACCGTCACTAGTATAAATAATTATCTGAACAGGAAAAAGCACTTAAATAAATATACTGAATGTATTTTATTAACAATATCATTTGACTAATTTGTATCATGTCTTCTGTATTATGCATTAATCGAAGATATAGTCAAGATTCACTTATTAACAGAATATGTTTGAAATTTTGCCCTAGAGCATCGGCAGAAATTAGAAAGCTCGAATATATTGTTTTAATAATAACAAAACAAACTAGTGAGTTAAATTTAGTAGTATAATGGGGAAAATGTTGAATACTATAAAATACTTTATACAAAGATTATCAAACCTTTAATTAAAAACCAAGCTTACAACGGTACTCAGATTTCTCCATTTAAAAAGGACAGAACATAATATTATTAAAACTTTCTTCTATAATAAAGGGTGATTTTGAATAAAAATAGTTGAGATTCACAAGCTATTGTATATTCTATTAGTTGATACAAAGTGAAAAAAGAAGCTAAGACTTTAGGATCCAATGAGCAGACAAATAAATATAATACAAAGCCTTAAATGGCCTAATTTAATATATATGTTATATGTATTTATATACATGTATATTAAATATATGAATACATATATATATATATTTAGGCGAGGCAACCCTTGGTTGACCTCACAGATTGCAAGGACCTCGTCAGCTTACAATCCCTTATTTTTTTATTTTCTACGCCTACAGCACCTGGTCATCCTAGGGGGTCTCCCATCCAAGTACTAACCAGGCCCGACTCTGCTCAGCTTCCGAGAGCAGACAGGATCGGGCTTGTTCAGGGTAGCATGGCCGTAGACAAAGATATACTTTTAAATAAAGTGCTATGTGACTTCCGAAACAAATGAGATAGGCAAAGGAATCAAGAGTTGGAGATCAAACGGTCAGTTCCAGTGACCAACGTGCCTCAGGACACAGTATTGACGGAGTTTCTCATTCAGAGCTGGAATCGGACTCAACCCCCACCGTCTTTTCCTTAGTTCTCTTCTCACCAGTGGAAACGGGACACAGGTGAAATCCACAAATCGAGGATGACTGGCCAACCTCTGGACTTCTGTGTAAGAGGAATGTTAATTGAAAACGAAAATCTGGCTTGTGTTTTGGAGTCTCTACAGCAGCTTAGCCAGGAACCTGACTCATAAAGCTCCCGAGGCTCGTTACTACTCTTATTTCCTTTTCTTATATGCTAATGTATTCCTTCTAGTCCTGGTTGATCTGTGAGTCATGCAGGACTTCATGGGACTGCTCTTTTCATTCACTGAGAGTTTACTCCGTATTTCGGCACGTCGCGATTTCTCCTCTTTGCTCGCTTTATTACATTGAAGCGTTCCGTGCTCTTGGCAGTGATGTTTCTTATTGCTAATCGAACTAGCATTTTGTTTTATTTGGCAGTCTTGTTAGAAAAACGAGCATAGGTTTATTCTTTGGACAAAATCACCATAGGCTACTGGACAAGGACTGTGACGATGTGGGCAAGGGAAGGCCAAAGATCGGGCCAGTTCATAGACACTGATTCTCCATTCCGATGCCGCTTCGCCCCTCTCAAAATTTAATTTTCTTTTTCTTTTTTCTTCCAATTGACTTTCGTAAATATTTCAACATTTATTTTATTAGTCCCATATAAGAGGGGATATTTTTGTTCTCGGCGATCATCAGTGGAAAAGAAAAGAGAATAAGAAACTATTGCAAAGTTCTAAGTTACGGAACTCGGCCACTAAGATACGGATGTAGAAAAGAGAGAAAAGAACAAAACATCTTCACACACGGAGTTGGGCGGCGGGGGGACATAAAATGCCCGGTTTGGCAGTCAGAGGAATGTCACGCTGGCTGCAGGTGTAAGTGGTGGTAGGAACTGTCGCTGTTCTCACGGAAGGGGAAGCAGGAGTAGCAGGCGTTGGGGAGCAGTGACAACCGAGCACGGCTCCTTGGGAAATTATTACTATCAGGAGACAGATGGACGAGAAGGAGAGCAAAGGTAGCAGAGCATAAAGGAATCTAAAGGAGGAACGAGTCGTCAGAGAAGTGGGCTGTTGACCCCGTAGGTGGCCGAAGACCGGCGGACGCTGAGCAGGCAGAGTTAGGTCCCTGGCCTCCGGGGAGTTCTCAGGGGGCGATTTGAGATGAAGACATTCTCATTTTGAGAAAGGATGAGGAAAAGAGGAGATGCTAAGGACACGGAGAGTACCACGTCACTGGGTTTGTTCATGAGGATCAGAAAGAGAGGTAATGACAGCTCTGCCGCACAGAGATGCCGAGGAAAGCTTTCCGCGTGTGTGTGTCCGCATGTTTTCATCTCTTGTCTGTTTGCTTGTAAAGTGTCATTTGCAGGGTACCAGTGAGGAGAGAGAGACCGGAAATGTAACGAGAGAGTGGGGGATGGGATCCAGAGACTGTCTGGGGTATCACCACCTGGGAAGGAGGAAAATCAAGTATTCCTTCAAAAGGAATGGGGACGAAGAGGGTCATGTCCAGTAATTTTATTCATCCATAATAAGGACTGTTGCGTTAGTTAAAAACATGTCCTGCCCCACATAACATAGTACGACCAAAAGTAGGGGTGACGTTTATTTTACAAATCGTAAGTCTGGGGCTCGGCATCCCGAACAGGTTGTCTGACGCCACCTCAGCAACGCCCTCAGAACACCTAGTTCTTTACATATTTTCTGCCAGTATATTTAGCCTGTGGATCCTAATCCTCCAGACACTCTCTCTGAAATCACAGAATGTTCCCTTGGCTTCAGGCTGTTTTCTCCTAGGTAAGAAGAAGGCTCTCCATGAAGGCCGGCCGCTGCCTTTCATATCTAAAGGTACTGCTATGTTTTGCATATTAGAATGTAGGCTTGATTCTAGTAATGTCCGTTAGCAATGTCAGTAAGTTTAGATTTAAAAGATTTATGTGCATACACACACGTATATACATATTACGTGGTTATTTAAAAGGATAGCTATACTCTTTTTAAATAATTCGGTTATATATCGTAGGCAAATCAAAGGACCTCAGATGCGCGTGTATTGAATCATACAAGTAACCGTGATAGACTTAGTTTTATATATGAAATACGATGAAGGTCACTGAAAGCTCAATTCTGGTGATGCGAATTTGACACAGTTAAAATAAGGAAATATTATTAAGTATCTACAGTAGAGTTGTAGATATTTTTAATAAGTTTTCTGTCAAAGAGCCAAAGCAAACATATAATATTATAAACTATGTGATTTGGAAACTTCTCTCAATAAAGAAGCAACTAAGACTGGACCCTGAGAACTGAGAGTTCTCATCACAACTAAAATTCTCTGTTTCACGTCGTAAACAGAACTCGTAAGTTGAGGGAGGAACGTGGCAAAGAGGAAGAACACCAGGCTGGCAGAGAGAAACGGGTGACTCACCAAATGGTGAAGCCATCTACCACTGAGACAATTACACGCTTCATTAAGTCGATCGTTTTATATGGAGAATTTGAGATAATAGTTTTCTTGTCGACTCATCAATTTATTTAACAATCTACGTTCTGAATGTTTACTGTATGACAGAGCCATACGAGGTGTTATGAGTTCGGTACTAAAATCAACAGAACGATCACTTGTCAGGGAGCTTTTAGTCCAACTGAGGAGAGGGATAATAAATAAAAACAAGTAAAATATGGACTCTCTCAGAAGGCGACAGCGCAGTGGAGAAACACAGAGCGGGGGAGGACAACGGGAAGTTCAAGTGTGTCACGGTGGGTCCGACTTACAAGACAGAGTCTTGCGGGACCGCGCCAAGGAGCTGGTGTTGATCAGTGACCTGATCGAGTCCAGGGGCTGAGCCGCGCGGACCTCCGCGACACGAGCTTTGACTCTAAGATGCACGCATGTCCGAAGGCGTGGGAAACAGTGAGAGGCAGTAAAGACAGAAGAGAGCGGAAGGGAAGGCGAGGTCAGGGGCAACCACGTGCCAGTCACGCAGGGTCCCTCGGGCCACTGTCAGGATGCTGGCCGTCGCTCTGGGACGGGAAATCATTGGAAGATTCTGAGCAGAGGAGTGATAAGGTCTGAATAATCAGAGGAATAAAGGCGTTGGCTTCTTGGTTGAGCAAAAGCAATGGAGAGATGATGGGTAAAATCTAGCCAGGGAATTTAAACCCTCTGGAAGTATGAAAGTGATGAGAAGTGCTCAGGTTCTAGATATATTTAGAAGGTTTTGCTGTCAGGATTGGTTGATTGATAGGATGTGGGGCAGAACAGAAAGGAAAAGGTCTAGGACGATGGCACATTTTTGGACTGAGCAACCAGAAGAATGTAACTGTGATTTACCACGATAAAGACCACGGAGATCAGGGTTTTTATTTCAGACAAGATACGTTTAAGAGACTTATTAGCCTCCCCGAGTATTGTCCAGTATGCGGTGTGGAGGTGAGGGAGGACTCTACACGGAAGACATAAGTTTGGCTGCCATCATTTAAAGTCATGAAACCTGATGAAGTCACCTGCAGGACTCTCCTGAGGGCTGCGTGCACCGTGCCGGACCGCAGGCTTTGGTCTTTTTCACTGGCTCTATTAACCGATATCAAATGAGTTAGGTTCTATATGCAGCGAAATCATTTCATTTGCCATCAGTCAGTTTGAAAATGGCGAGAGAGATGCTTTAAAGACAGAATCGGGGCGCTGGCAGCCGCACGCTGTGTTTGTGATGGAGAGAAAAAGACTCGAGCTTGCCCACGTGCAATTTATGTCTAAGTCAGAATGTTTCAGAGGTCAGACCAAAGTATGACAATTCTCAGGACTGTAAGAGAATAAATGTTAGTAACTTTGGATATTTTTTGGAACACCATGAATGAGCGAATACATATCAGAATGCTTTCAAGCAATAAACGGTGAAGGCATGTATTTTCACCATGGCCGATCTTTAAAATCACTGTTTTAAGTGTTACAGAAATTAGTATTAAATACATCTTGAAAAAGATGACTGAAATACATACAATGTCAGGCATTTTACTCTCAAGTGATGTATCATATTTTTCGGTCAAAGAACATTTTTACAAGAAAGGCAAAGAGAATTATAGGAAATACAAAACACTGTCTCCTTGAAAGATACAAGTTTTTAGAGACGATTTGAAAGTTTGTGTGGAAGAAATGCATTACAAAAATAATCTAAGAGAAAATGATTAAATACGATAAATATGATTTAGAAAATGTAGAAGACAAAGATAAAAAAAAGATAAGTTTCAGAGAAAATAATGATTACATGAGATAAATATAAGCAAATAACAGCTGCTAGCAGATTCAGATAATGATAACATTATTATAATAGGATGAAATAATTTTACTTTAATTTACCAAAAAAAGGGAGGCTTCGAATAGAAATCAATTGGCATATGATATATATTTTTTTTAATATTTTAAATGGATAAAAAGATAAAAGAATCCCAATGCTAAATTCCATGGGTACATATGAGAAGTAACGGGGAAGCAAAGTTGCTTTTAGATTTTAGCAGAATCAATTTTTAAAAGTTGCAGTTTTGTAAATATGTTCCTGGGCGTGGTGACTTCGTCAGAATCCCTTCGTTAACTTACTGGGCAAGCATGTTATTCTCATCAACGGCACCCAGAAACTGCGGATCGGGGGTCGCAGTGTTCTTTGTGAACTGAAAACTAACTTGTAAACATGGCATTGAGTTCTGTCCGTTGTTTTCAAAGTAAGGGATGTCTTTAAACGCGGAAGAATCCCTTCCCGTGTTGTTTCCTTAGCTGGCAAAATTGCGTCATGCCTCTAACCGAATGCAAAGCATCTGTAAAATTATAGAGGTAGTGTTGTTTAACTTTCTATCGTGAGCATTATGAGCATTATAATTGTGTACATTTAGACTTAAGTGGAATTCAGGCTTTCTCAAATAACTATTTCTCCAGAGATTGCTTAATAGTTTTGTGAGAGCTGCAGACACAATAGAAACACATTAAGCCAAAAGGGAGTGTAATTGATTTGTATTTGGGGGTATACAGGCCAGTATCTCTCATAGGTCATCACCGCCATGCCTGTCAAACAAAAGTCTCCCAAAGCACAACGGTCAGCCCCTTAGCCTGATACAGTTCCTGAAAAA